>NW_020955965.1:0-106189 GCF_003031625.1 Empidonax traillii | reverse complement strand
GCAATTTGCATATATAGGACAGGTTGTTATTACTGAAACAAAGTGTGCCCTCCTCCTACACATTCCTTCTTTAAGTATAACCTATGAATATTTATGTAGCATTATGTTTTCCAAATTCATTTAGGAATATTAAAATTATTGAAGGGAGATAAAATACTTATTAGTTCTCTTTCATACCTAGAGTTCTACATTAGACAACAATGATTTAAAACTTTTCTTAAAACAATTGAAAATAAAAGAATATGTGCAATAGATGAATAAAATAAAGGCAGAGAAATACAGTAGAAGTGGAACTTAAGCAGGCAGATTAAAGATGCGGTTGTGTAAATGCTTATACTGATTCACCTGACATCAAAGTAACTCAATTTGTTGCATATTCAGTTGTTGCTCAGTATTTTTATTGATTATTACTAGAGTACATTGGTGCATGTAACTTTATATCCTTTAACTAAAGGTATACAATTCCCTTTGAGTTAGTTACAGAGTATCCTGTATCACTTGAATTACCCATTTCTGAGTAACTATTGAAGTAGTTGTAATAGCTTCCAATATAAATATGAGAAACTACAGCTCATAAAGACTAATCTGAAGCTTGGAATACATGAGTAATATCAGTAAGCTCATTCTCTGTCATCATTTAGCCATCCAACTTCAATCCTTGAGCTGGGATATTATGTGGCTGGAAGAAAAGGAAGGATAGGTCATGACAGTTTCTGCTCTTGTGACTGGAAGTTTTTATCCTCTGGACATTTCCAGAGTATGGCTACATTTACTTCTGCTTCTAGAAGCAGCATCAAGGGAATGCTGATAACATTACCAAAGCATTATCCTTTCAGGCAAATTCATGGTTAAAACCCTCCTGATTTGTGTCAGTGTTAGGAAAGAAGATGCTACCCCAAAGGACACATTTGTTTTAGAAAAAAATATAAGTTGAATGCTTTTCTCAATTACATTGGTGTAAAGTTGGATTAAATCCTAATTAAATTCTTAAAATCCTAGTTAAAAAGTTCTCAAAAACTTCTAGTGGATCTAAGTTTACATGTCAATACTAAAGATAAGACTTTGGGCAAATATTCCCTAAACCAAATCCTGTAAATTGTTATGTTTCTAAATGCATCTGTCCCTTGAAAACTGATTGATGACTTAAGCTGATTGAAATTATTAGCAAATTGATCAGAAAGAGAAGTGGTTTTAATCTATGAAATGCAACAAAACAAAATATATATTTTCCATAAAAGTTAAGTATTTTGAAAATTACTTTTGTGTGTCAAAAATATTGTTGGAATAATTTCTTTTCTCCATTTACCTCTCTGTTCCCAAGTCAAACCATCTCAAAGAAAGAGCTTTGAGCCTTCCAAAATAATGAGCAATTTAAAAACTCTTTAGCAATTTATTAATTTACCTCGCTGGTTTTCTATGTTTGGTTACTATTTTGTTTGTGGATTTTTTTTTCTTGTGTGTGTTTGTTGGTTTCCTTATCTGTTTTGGTTGGAAGTTTTGTTTGTTTGTTTGGGATTTTGTTTTGTTTTGTTTTAAGATCTAGTTTCAGTTCTGGGTCCACTGTATTCTTCTTCTGGAATTATTAAAATCTTTCTCTTCACCTGAACTTTTAAAAACTATATATATATTTTTTTTTTTTTTATGCTAAAAATATCAGCACCTGTCACAACAGGTTAGTAATTATCCATTAGGAAATCCTGACAGAACACAAAACTTCAATTTAGTATGCTGCACAAAAATAATATTTTAAGATAAATAGAATTACTCATTTCTCCAAAGTTTATTCACCATTGAAAAATAACATCCATATTTTTTTCATTTTTACTACTGTCCTAGATTACACAAAAATCTGGGTATGCCCCTTTTCTTTTTTCCCCAAACATGCCTACTAATTTGGACCCTGAAGTGAACTTGAGATAAGAGTGGTACTGCAATCCTAGGAGAAGAATGTATCCACTTAAATGCTGATGACAGTCAATCCAGGTGCAAGGTGATGATTTGCAAAGTAACCACCCAGGTTACTGGTGTGCTGTGGGCATGCACATCTGTCACCTCGGTTACAAGCTGGGTGTTGTTTCTTTGTTCTTCCACCACTCAGCCTTGATAACTCCCCTCTGAGGAAGCGCATATAGGCCTGAGGATACTTATGGGCCATAATGGATCCACCTCTGCTGATGTAAGAGGCAGCTGTAACATTTTAGAAGGTGTCAGACTCTTGAAATGTCTATGATCCAGCATTACATCATCCAGTGTAGAACTCCCCATCCCAGGGGGTTTACTGAGGGCGTTCCCACCCAGCCAAAGCCCAATAAAAGAACAGACATGGACTTCACACAACAGTGGGTTTTCTTCATAGACCACATGGGATATTCTTTACCACCCAGGCTTTCTACCTACCACTGCCTCAATCTGGATGCTGACCACCACTTCAACCAATGAACACTGAAATTGCAACAACCAAGTTGCTGGATCCAAGAGATGTCTTGAAGATTTTTCAAATTGCCCAGGGTTCTGTAGCCCTGCTCTGATTGTCTGTACCAGCGCCACAACCTCACTTCAGCACTGACTCTCCAAACATTCCTACCATGTTTTCCAGTTGTGGGGGAGGCAAACCACATGGAACAGTGGCCATCTCATCCCTGTCCTGTGACCACGTAAGTTTTTTCCAAGTGGGGGAGGGTAGCTGCCATCCTGATTTGGCCCTGTGGACACGGCTTGGGAAGTTTCTCCTCATCAGTGAGTTTAACCCAGTCTTATCAGTATTATTATCAGTGGGTTTTTTTCCACTTACATCTGGAAGTATTTGGTCTATCTCTCTGTATTGGAGAAACTAGGGGTACTGAATCTGGGGGAAAATACTGCTGTTTGATGTTTCAATCCATCCAAATTATCTCACACTGAGACAACTACATTATTAGTACTCTTTAAAAAAGAGCAAATAAAACCAAATGTATATAATATAAAATATATAAATAAAAAAATAAAAAAAAATGTATATGTATATATAGCTAATAACAGTATCTGAAGTAACAGGTGTCTAATGTGCTATTGTTTTTGAAAAATACCCTTTTGATTGGTGTCTGTGTTTGTTTGATAAAATCTCCAGCTATTTCCCCATAGCCTTCACTGTTACTTCACACAAAATTTCTAATTGCTAATGATGTGACTGATATGTGAAACTGTCAATGGGATGCTTTTATTTTGAGTGTTCTAGAAACTAACCTTACAGCATGACTCGTAGGTTTTCCAGGTGTCAAACTGAGTCTAGCCACATAAGGTTTATTCAAGAGTGCTGTAGTTTAGGCATTGACTATATAATCCTTGCAAGGAGCTATAATAACATGTTAAATGGGGGCTATAATAATGTGTTAAATGGAGGCATTTTCAACTCACCCAGTTAACCTGAAAAAGGCAGCTATTTGCAAAGTTTCTTTTGAGTTGTGCATATTGATGCAAAACCACTAAGATTTCCTATTGCTTCTTTTAAACCTGATATTAAAAAAAAGCCACTTATGCAAATACGGATAAATTTTAACTTTCTGTTTCAGGCATTAGACTGAATTATTAGACAGGACATTTTCTTGGTGCTAGTTACCCAACAGAATGATTCTCCCTAGAACATGTCTGGTTGCAAATTGGTGATAATCAGAGAAAACATACTTTACTGATCATGATGTGCCACATGGATTCCTACTGTGGATGGCAGTTTAATTTTACATTTAACAGAATAGATATATAGCAAACTTGCAACACAACCAGAAACCTGTAACTCACAGTTTTGATTCCTGAAAGGCTTCTATGCCTTGTTTTTTTGCCGATGCTTATCTTTCTTCATGATCTTGGTTAACAGGTTCAAGGGATGTGGGGTAGATTAAAGCACAAACACCAGGTTCAGCACCACATCATCATAGGTGGTGGTAAGGGGAAGTAGATGAGTAGTAAGGCTGTGGTAGAGCAGCCCGTGGCTGTAGGAAGCACAACTGATTGATGTTGGCCAGCTGCCTGCCAAATTAAACTGAGTTGTTTAACCTGGGAGAAAAATCAAGAGCTCCAATATGAGGCAGACAGAGCATTTTGGGGGTTATGGGAAAGAGTTAGTTCTTAGGGAGCCACACTGCATGAGAACAGAATCCAGATAGAGAAATCTTTTAAACAAAGTTTGAAATTTTAATGCATCCAAGTCTCATTAACCTTAATTTGCCCATCAGTTTCGCTGTGCATGGACTTTGCCAAGACATTTCAACAGATTTAATTCACACATCACTGCATTTCTTCCTCATCAGTGTCCTTTAGAATTCTGAACTTTCTGGAAAACGAAAAAAGAAAAGAACCAGCTATGACATTTCTTTTATATACTCCATCATGTTAGTAAGTATTCTATTGAAATACTTATAAAAACTTCTATGCACCAGGGAGCAAATTCCGTTGATCATTGAAAACCAATGCTTGGCTCTGGGCAGCTTTTAGCTCTAAAAGTTTCATTTTAAGAAATATATCAAGACAGCCACTGATTTTTCCCATATGATTTATTCAACAGATAGTTTTTGTAAAATATGGGTGTAGCCTACTGGCTTAAACTGGGTTGTCGAAATCTTCAAGTAAATTGTATACACCAAATAATGGAATAGGTCTCAAAATGCTTTGAATTATAATTTGATTTTTTTTAAGAGTCTAGAATCCTGATTTGGGTTTTAATCCTAAAAAGGTAAACAGTAATTTTCAAAGAAATATACTCCTGCTTTGCCTAAGTTTGATTGATACACTGATGAAGAAAAGGAGAGTTGATATTACTTTTTCAAGTATTTAATAAATGCTAATAACAGTTAAGTCTACTTCTAAATTATAGTTACAGTAATAATTAATTCCCATTGCATGAAAGACTTTGGTAAATTAATTCTATAAGTCTAAGAAATGTGATCCAACCTGGAAGTAATTCTTCAAAACAGGGAGATTTTGTGTTAATTACTTATCTTCAATCTTATTCTAACATGACAGTGAGTAACAAAAGGATTACTGATACACTTTAGAATAAAAAATAAAATATTTAATTACATGTATTTTTTCTTAACATATATAATTCAGTTGTAGAGCACAGACAATAAAGATACCATTGAGTTGATCACACTGAGGTTCCTCATGCCATTTAAGATACTTGAGTTTATCAGATATCCCTGTAGGACTGGTAGATATCCCAGGACAGCAGACTTATACTGGCAGCTGGATGCAAGAGAAGATACTCTAGAGCATCCCAATATGGCAATAGACACTGCTGTGAAGCAACTCAGTCAAACCTAGTGTTCCCCAGATCACAGCAGAAGCTTAAACTTCTATTAATAGACACAGAAGCTTCCCTCAGAGTATAGTCCCTCTCCCTGCCTCCAAATACCACTATGGTACAAATCTTCCTATTGTACTGAGTTTTATATCTGAGAACCATGGTCTTAGGTATCCTAGGGCCCCTCAGGTGTCTCCAGATGCATATAGAAATGCATGCAACCAAAGTAAGCCTCAGTCTCCACTAATTGTTACAGGAATCCAGCGGCTTAGTTTACACATAGAAGTCAACATTTAGATGTTCACAGTACATAGCTGAATGTTACCCAAAAATACTAGAATCAGGAATTTGATACATATCTCAAGATAAGCTCTTCAGCAATATAAACACAGAATATACTTTTTTTTGTAGGTAATAAGTAACAGTCACATAAGACTTAACTGGTAAGAATTATAATAAAATACAGAAAAAATCTGATAAAGGGAAGAAAGGCAAAACGAGTTCTTTCCTAAGCTGTAGTTTAAATGTTTCAAAGACAAAGAGCATGTATAGCCAGCTTCTCAAAAAGTACTGCCAAGAAATGCTGACTGTACAGCTGGACTGATCCAGATTGACATCAGTGGTAGGAGAGTCCAATAGAAGCTTTCAAGAAATAAGATATTCTTGGCGATAAAACTAAAAATATGACTAGCTATACCAGTTCTGATATAAAGATGGCAGGTGTTCTTCACATTTTTTAAAGGCATTATTGGTTGAAAGCAATCCAAATGGTGATGAGCAAAAAGGAGAGCACCTGCTTTTCACTGATAAACACATACTGCTCAAGACAGTTCTTGGATAAAGACACATGTGTGTGCTTCTGTAATAACTGCCTGTTTAAGAAATGTCTGGGAAAAGAAAATAAAGAAGAATCAGAACAATATGACAACATTAAAAAGAGACTTTCATGCTGAGTATATAGTAAGAGGATAATTTTTCTTGCCATTTTTAATCATTACCAACAATAGCTGTTTCTACAAGACTTCTTTCCTCAGCCCAGCTGCTCCTCCTACTTTGTTATTCAGCAAGACTTGATTTGTAAGAAGCTATTTTTAAAATAAAATCTGTTAATAATAGAAAAGAATAATGTTACAAGTCACAAAAATTAAGTACTTTGACATTATAGTGAATATGTTCCTTTGTTGAGCAGTGTTCCAACTACATCCCAGCCTGAAATAATAGCTGAGGACCTTAAACCATAAAATGGAAACCATTATAAAAATTACGTGAAAATATTACAATTATGTGGAACATTTATTACAAAAGTTGTCTAGATCTTTTTATTTCTTTTGCAAAATTTTTCAACAATTGAATATGTGACTTCTATTCAATGTACTATTGAATACTGAGACACATATTTATCCAAACATATGAACAGCAGCTTAGCTAAAAAATATTATTCTTCACAGCTGAACTCATGCACAGTGATTACTTTTTGCCCTCAAAATTAAGAGATGACATATGGTGATTAAAATAAATGGAAAAAATATGTACTGAAGTGTGCATTATGCCTTAAAATATTACCTGAAGGTCAATAAATAATCATATTATAAAAAAGTATAATTTAAAAGAGTCAGATACAAAATATGAGCAGTTTTTCTGGAGTAGAACAAAAGGATGTTTTTAGCACTTGTAATGTTGTCAACTTTCAATTAACTTGCCAAGAAAATGACAAAGAATTGATTTCTGAAAATGTAAAATAAAAAATTCACACAACAAATTTTCCTGAAGACTTGTTCTCAGTCTGAAAATGGTCAAATCTATTCTGTGTGGTAACACAAGGAAATGACAGTTCATGCATAGATTTACCATTATACAAATGCAGACAGAGTAGAACAAAAATAATAAAAAAAAATCTTAGAATAGGATCAGGCAAGCACTGGAAAGAATAAAAATTCAACCCATTTTATTTATGCAAAATACTTAAAAATCTTCTCTTATAAAAATGAATGCAAGTAATAAAAAGAAGACTTGAACAGTTTTCTCCTGTTTTGCAGTTGTTATATTTATGTCTTTGATTAATGAAATATTTATTGTCTCATATATAAAACCAAACAAGCACTATACTGTTCTACTAGGATTTTTTTGATTGATCAAATAGAATCATAGGATGGTTTGGGTTGCCTTTATAGCTTACCAAGTCCAATCTCCCTGACCTGGTCCAACCAGACCAGGCTACTCAAAGCCCCATCCAGCCCGGCCTTGAACACTCCCTGTGAAGGGGCTTCCGCAGCTTCTCTGGGCAACCTGTTCCAGAAGGTCACCATCCTCATCATAAAAATGTTTTTCACTAGATCTAATCTAAATCTATCTTCTTTCAGTTTAAAGCTACTACTCTTTGTTCTACACTACAGGCACTGGAGAAACATATCCCTCCTTCTCATTAGACCCCTTTAAGTATTGAAAGGCCACAAGAAGGCATACCCAGAGCATATTCTTCTCCAGGACAACCCCAACTCTCTCAACATTTTCTCATAGTAGAAGTGTTTTTTCAGTCTTCTGATAATTTTTTTAAACCCACTCAAGAAGTCCACGTTCTTCCTGTGCCAAGGATCCCAGAGCCAGATGCTGTATTCCAGGTGGGGTCTCACAGGAGCAAAGCAGAGTGAGAGAATCACCTCCCTCAACCTGTCAAGGTCCCTCTGGATGGCATCCCTTCCTGTTGCACCACTCAGTTGGGTGGCATCTACAAACTTGCTGAGGTGCAGACTCAGTCTATGTCACTAATAAAGATATTGAACAGTATTAGTCCCAGGAGGGACTGCTGAAGGACAATAGCTGTTACTGATCTCCATTTGGACATTGAGCTGTGGGCTGCCATTATTTGAACACAGCAATCCAACCAAGTCCTTACCCACCTAAGAGTCCATCCACCTAATCTGCATCTCTCCAAATCAGAAAAAAATATTGTGTGGGACCACATCCCAAAGCCCTGCAGAATTCAAGAAAGATGACATCAGTTATCTTCCCCCATCTACCGATGCAGTCAGTCCATCATATAAGGCTACCAGATTAGTCAGGAACAATTTTCCCTTCATGAAGCTATGCTTGCTGTCTTAAATCACCTCATTGCCACCCATATGCCTTGACATATCTTCCAGGAAGTTCTATTCCCACATCTTACTGGGCACTGAGCTCAGCAGTTTCCAGGGTTTCCTTTTTTACACAATTTTTAAAATGAATGTGAACATTCCCTTTTCTCCAGTAACTGTGGAATTCATTTGACTGCCATGGCTTTTCAAATACGATGGAGAGAAGCTTAGCAACTGCACCCATCAGTTTCCTCAGGATTCTGGACACAAGGATCTCAACAGCTCCACTTGGCCTGTTTGAAGTGTCTTAGGAAAAGATGTATAATGCCATTAAAGCACTGGTTTGTCAACTATAAAAGGAATTTGAAGTTACCAGCTTGGCTTGTCTATGCTGTAGACGTGTAAGTTTAGTCAAACAAACACCTGTTCGATTAGTAAAGTTATTATGAATCCATTACCAGTCACCCTGTTATCTATCTATCTATCTATCTATCTATCTATCTATCTATCTATCTATCTATCTATCTATCTACCTACCTACCTACCTACCTACCTACCTACCTACCTATCTAATCTATCTATCTCTATATAAACATATATATATTATTTCTTTAAAGTCCTTAATAGGTCAGCTCTGGACATCCTATGTTTTATAAAACCCCTATGAAACTAAATCATTAATTGGTTCATATTTGTATTTTCTGCCCTCAGTGTGACCAGAACCAGGACCATATGTCTGTTAGAACAGTGAGAATACAACCATCACATAGAAAACTTCTTCTGCTCCATATACTTTGCAGTCACTTATTTCCTAGAGCTTGAAGGCATACATGTATGAATATGTAAGCCTGTTTAATGTAGTCACAGATGTTTGTATTTATCACATGAATATTAATTTTACTTTTCAGTTTCATAGCCTCAAGTAACTTGTGGTAATAATTAATACAAGTTAATTTAAAGGATATAATGTTTACCATAATGTTTAGTTGTTTTACTTTGCAGTTTAATTTCTGTCTCTAAAATCTTACACTATACTTAAGTAGGGAGCAGAAGTTATGGACTGCCATACAATAACTTATACCATTCATTAATAGATATGCCTTCTCATTATTTTTGTGCACTCCTGCATGAATAAGACTGGTGTTTTCACAGTAAATTTTCTCTTGCCCTAATAATTTTCTTTAAAAAATATTCAGAAAAAAAAAATCAAAATTTTAATATGTTTGGACTGGGTTGACTTAAATGAAATTCAGTATTTCAGCTGAAGAAGTATTATAACTTTATAGAAATTAACCCTACTGATTCCTTTCTTTTTTTTCCTATATCAATCTTAATTCGTGCTAATGCATTTTGAGAAAATACTTATCGTGTCACTTCCAGCTCTCAAATGGATCAAAGTAAGACCATCAGTGCATGTGGTTGACTCATATTGTCATTACTAAATGCTGTTGTTTTATTCTCTTACTTTGTCCACATCATCTCAATGTCCTAGTAATTCTTCTCTACTTTTGAATTATATAAATTATATATATATATATAATTATTATTAGAAAATCATGTTATCTGTAAACATAATCCCCTCCATGTTTATCTTTCCAAATATTGTAATATTCATGTAGTACATTAATTATAAGCTAGTGATGGACAGCTACAGACATAAGCATGAAACAAGGATGTAACTGTATCAACTGAGTCTGTATATTAATCATTACTTCTTTCCTTTCAAATTCAACCTCTGTTTCATAAGAAAAACCAATCTAGTGGCATTCTACAATGGAGTGGCTACATCAGTGGCCAAGGGAAGGGATACAGATGTCATTTATCTGAATTTCTGTAAAGCCTTTGGCACAGTTCACCAGAACATCCTTCTCTCAAAATTGGAAAGAGATAGATTTGATGGGTGTGCTGTTAGACAGCTAAGGAAGTAATGGATGGTCACATGCAGAGGCTGGTGGTCACTAGCTCAGAGTTCTGATGAACATCAGTGAAAAGTGGTGTCCCTCAGGGATCTGTATTGGAAGCAATGCTTTAAATATCTTCATTAATGACATAGATGAAGGTATCAAGTGCACCCTGAGTAAATTTGGAGATCACACCAAGTTGAGTGGTGTGGTTGACACACATGAGGAACAGGATGCCATCCAAAGGGACTTGGACAGGCTTGACAAGTGGGGCCATGGAAATCTTGTGTGATTTAGCAAGACCAAGCACAAGGTGCTGCACATGGATCAGGGCAGCCCCCAGTCTCAGTACAGGCTGAGGAATGAACAGATTGAGAGCAGCCCTGCCTAGAAGGATATGGGAGTGCTTGTGAATGAGAGGCTGGACATGATCTGGCAATGTGCCCTTGCAGCCCACAAAGCCAATTGTATTCCTGGGCTGCATGAAAATCAGAGTGGCCAACAGGTCAAGGAAGGTGATTCTGTCCCTCTACTCTGCTCTTGTGAGACCCCACCTGGAGCACTGCATCCAACTCTAGGGTTCGCAGCACAGGAAGGACTTTGACCTGCTGGGGACAGTTCAAGAGTATATAGCAATAGGACAAAGGGAAATGGCTTCAAACTGAAAGGGAGAAGGTTTAAATCAGGTGTTGAAGAACATGTTGCCCAGAGAAGCTGTGGATGCCCCATCCCTGGAAGTCTTCAAGGCCACCTTGAAGGGAGTTCTGAGAAATCTGGTTAAGTGGAAGATGTCCCTGCCCATGGCAGGGGGCTTGGAACAAGATGATCTTTAAGGTCCCTTCCAACCCAAGCCATTCCATGAAATTCATTACCTTGCTTATTAAGGAAAAAAAGAAAAAAAGAAAAAATCAACCCAAACCAAACTCCTAAAGATATTGAATGGATTCCAAGTCTCGATGTCTATTATTTCCAAGCTTTCACATAGTCATAGTTTGTGATCTTTGCTAGGTTTTGCTTCTGGAAGAAAATGATTGCACCAGACTTCCTTAACTGAACATCAGGAGGGACTTTCTGAAAGTCTGAATTGATTATATTAACTGTTCTCTTTTTTACATTATTCTCACTGACAAGTAAAAGATTCCAGTGTGGAGGTTGTCAGATGCTTTTAATTGAATATGCTATTTGGGAGCCATAACGCTTCACAAACACTTTTTTTTTTTTTTTTAAATGCTTTTCCTATCCTTTCCTATTCCTATTTCCTTGCAAAATAGATTTTCCAAAACAGACTATTGCAAAATGTGTTTATAAACATGGATTTATTTTTTTTTTCTGAAGTGGAATGGTTTTCTCCCAGAAAATGCACTTAGTAGATTACATACATACTCTTCTATTTTTTCATTTTCTTTGCTGAAAAGGCATGTTTTTCCTAACATTTTCCACAATACAGTTGGTGATATTCTTTGAATTTTTTTCTTATTTATGAAGAAATTATTCCAAAGCTTTGAATGAGCAGAGCAAAGCACATGGTTGCTGCCATACCCATGATGTTTTTCCCAGTAGTAATTCTTACGCATCTGAGACAAAAACCTTCTCCAGTCTTAACATTTTTTTAAGCTATCCAATATTTTTTATCAAACTTATACATACACCTCTACAGAATTTTAAATTCTATTCTAAATATGAAAGAAAAATCTTTTTTTTCCCTGTGTACACTGTCTTTACCTGTCATATGATAGATCATAATACAGAGTAAAAACAAATAAAATGAATTTTGCTAATTTTGTAGACATGACAAAAAATCTGTCTTTTCTCTTACGAGTTTAAAAAAGAGGAATGAGCCAACAATATTAATAACCAAACATGAATGGATGGAGAAGCAACTTATCAAGAACTACTAAATTCAGCTCCTGAAAAGCTTGGCAGCCCATAGTGCAAAGCTTGACCTACTAGTTTAAACTAACCTTACTTTCTTTACTTCGTTATTCATTATACAACAAGTAAGAAAGTTGAAACTGTCTGCAGTCATCAAGTTGGAGAATATAATATGCTCTAATCTTTTACCTTCAATATCAGAATAATAGGCTACTTCAAGATTTATTCTGTAAACTTTTATTGCATTATTTTCAGAAGTCGTTTAGTTTGTTCAATCTTGACAAGTAAATTGATTTTTTTTTTAATTTATAATAACACAGAAGCATGTATTTTTCAAATAATTTGAATGGAATGAATTTACTTAGTTTAGACAGCTAGGGACAGACTCACTTATTTTACCCTGCAATGTGTAATCAAGCACAAGGAAGATACAGAAGACCTGATTTTTTAATATAGATGTGATACCAATGATTTTGTTAAAGTCATATGTAATTTGAACTCCTACAGTAAGAAAAAAAATATTCCAGTATTTTTCTCTTGTATTTTTATTTTATTTTAAAAGCTTTTTATAATAGTTGAGATATTTGCAATGTCCTTTTGACTTAGAAAACAACTCCTTAAAGCAATAGAGATTCAGATCTAGTGTTTTTCAGGGAGCCATTGGCAAAAGGCAACTAAAATTAGGACTTTCACTGGTAAAGAGTTTCCTTCTAATTTTATCAAAATTTAGAAATAAAAGAGAGGAACAATGCAGGGAAAATATTCAAACCCCAAGTCCTAATTTAAATACCATAATGAAACACAATTGCATTTTGGTGATTAAAGTAATCATATGGTTTGTGGCTTAGCTCAATTACATCTACTGAGCTAGTCTATGGCCCATGCTTTCCACACTACCTTGTGGTTTCTCCTCTTGGTCACGCATATTTTTGGTACCACTTGCTCACTTTTGAAGCTCTCCAGTGCATCTCAGTGGATTCCTTTTTTAAAGAACTAGTGTTAAACTAATAAAAAAATACTATAAATAATAGTATAAATGAGGCTTATAAATTACTGCTGCAGATGTTCAAACTATTTATAGCAGAAAAAATATGCAAATATTCAAGGAAAACTTGATTGGATAGATCAGTATCACCACCAAGGATACTGATTTTGTAAGGAAATCAAACTGCACTGAATTATATTTTTATCCAAAGATCTTTGCATAGCTAATTTGATATTGATCCACATCACCATGATCAGAGAATACTTTTTCTCTCCTTACCTGATGCCACTGGTTGAGGATGTGATTTGTCAGATTGAGCTGCACCTCTGGAGGGCACTGGTTTCAGAACATGGGATACTTATTTATAGACAGTATTATAGAATTCACAGACCATTAAAATAATTAGTACTGATTTTATGCTTTTATTTTTGGTATTTGTCAGATTTTAAACACTTTCAGACTTCTGAGACTGTTGTGACATTTGTGTGGCAGTTTTGAAGACTTACCCTTCACTCCTTTGAGTTTTACATGATGATACTGAAGAACTTCCTCAGCATAAAAGAAACAATTTAGGCAAAGGACTGGGAAATCAATCATTTCTCAGCCCTGCAGAAATCCATCTATGTATGGAAGAAGCACCCTCAACTATCAGACAATCTTATCTACCACCATTTCTGTAGGCTGTATTCTGTATCTGCTTTTTTGTATGTTCTTCACTGTTAAAATTTCTCCCCAGCAACAAGTAGCCAATACTGCATGTACCTTCTACTTTGGTGCTGCAGAGATGTAGTCTTTTATAAACACTGGGTTCAGTGGTTGTAAAACTAAATTTGTCACTGCTAAAAAGAAAAGCATAAGTAAAGTCAATCAGTCTATCACAGCTTCAAGGAACTGGTTAGTAAAATTATAAAGTTGAAGTGCTAGATTTTTTTCTTAAGTCAATCCCACATATCATCAATTTATTTATAACAGAAGGCTTAGACTCAAATTTCAATCCAACAATGAAACTACACAGCAGCTGAAACACAGGAAAAAGTTTTGAAAATCATTGACATAAATAGGATATTTAAAAGAGGAGGGTAAAGTATGAATTAAAAAAAAAGAAAAATACTATAAACATCGATGGAAATATTTTACTGTTCCTTGAATTACATAAACCCTAGTTGTTTCAGTGCAGTATTTATTTCCTAATGATGTGCACCTGTAATATAGTTGCAAATCAATGAGTTGGTATGTCAGATTCATTTCATGCCTGTGTCAGGTTTAAGTTACAGATAAATTAATAAGGAAAGCTCAGTCAGGCTCAATGCCAAAGGCAGAAGGTTTTAAATGTAATAGAAGCCTAATAAAGGTTGGCAAAGGTAGCTTTTATAACTTTATTTGCCTGGTCAGAATCAAGATAAGAGAAAAATCTTTATGTGTGATTTGGACTTCATTAGGGATCGTCCTTGAACCTTTTAAAAATTTGGAAGGTCTTTTCAGTAAATCCAGGCAGTGCAAGCAATTGTCATCCTCAAAATAATTTGTCTTTCTTGTCTTGCCATTCAGCAATAACAGTGAATGAAAATATTCGCATATGGCTTTAAAACAAAGTGAAAGAAAGAGAAGCCCACTGGAATTAATATTTCCCCAACATTATTTAAATGTCATATACTCCTTAGCTGATACCACTTCAATTTCAGTATTAATAAAGGTGCTGAGAGGCTTGGTAGAGAACTTTATGTAAAGATCTTTCCACTTTTTCCAGTCCCCTAAACAGGCCAGGTTGATTGATGGTCCACACAAATGATGGGACTTATTTATTTCTTGAAGTCAGCTTTCTTTGAAGATCAATATCAATGCTAGTTCTGTAGACTTATGAGAAAAGAGCTTTTATTTTTGTTAGGGTTCAAAAAGTATTTTTTAGAGAAAAACTCACCGTTTGAATTAATATTTAACATAGAATTTTTTTTAACACAGAAACGTACAGGGCCTTGGACTCAAAGGGAATATCTAGTGATCATGAAAGCTTCAGAAAATAAATTTTCCCATGTTCAACCTAGAATTTCTGCATAGGTCTATAGGAGGGTAGAGTTGAAACGTACCTGTAGTGCAAATAACCCCATGGTAAATCAAAGGATCGGTCCATGTTTTGAAACTGCCTCGCTCAATTTCCTGACTTGTGTGTTAGCATCTTAACCACGTGCTCCTCTGAGGTGGCTTTTTCTGATGACATCCAGAATGGCTTTACTATAAAAAGGACTATCAGTATATATCAGCTACTGAACTAGAGATAACAGCAATAGCCTCGCAGAATTCTGCTGTATCACCAAGCAAGTCTGATACCTTCCATGTAATAGAAACCTCTTTAATACTCTGAAGAACCAACTTTAAATCAGCATTGTAGCCTTCATGAAACTACATCAGATTTTAATGGGGACTTTGTCATTATATGTTCAATAGTCCACAGGGTAAGTTTGGGAAATGGTATACTCAGTTATACCCTGTGGTATACTCTGTAATGGTGAGTGATTCCTTTTACCATTTATGGTGTTTCTTGGATACTAATCAGTTTTTCAATGTTTCTCTGAAATCCCAGGAATTACTTTGTTGTGAGTACATTTTTTTTATGTGAAATGTTATTTCATGGACATTTTACAGGTTGTGTAGAGGAAAAGGTGCAATTATAAGTAGCAAGAATCACAAGCTTTCCTATTTATCATTACAGCAACAGAAACAGGTTTCATAAGTTACCATGGATAAAAAATAAGTGATATAATGAAATGACACTTCAGGTAAAAAAATGGTTAATTAAATGTATACTAGTGAAGACTGAAATCAGTTGCTACTTGTTCAATCTAGCCTCTGAAATGTGTATTTTCCTTATTTTGATGTCTCATTTTTGGCCCTTAACAAGATTCTAGGCAGTAGGCACTTTGTAATTGAATATAAGCTACTAATTGATTGGTATTTTAGTATATTATCTAATTGTAGGAATGATTGTCATAAGCCAAATACTGAAAGGGTCACAAAAATAACTATCAAGTATAACTTACTTCCACACTGGCTGCTGGTTGAGGAAGAGAGCAATAGAAAACACTGGGAAAAGTTCCAGAGGATTTTAAGATATTAGTGAAGCAATAGCCTGAACAAACATAATTTGATTAGGGCCATTCAGCACAGGTTTAAGAGGGGAAACTCATGCTCAAGGAAATTAAGAGGTCTTCAAAGACGTTATTGTCATGAAGTTCTGAGTGACTTTGAGTGATGGTAATGGGATATGGACCCAATCACCTCTAGGTCATTATTTCAAATTTAGCCTGGGTCAACAGCAACCAAAGCTTGTCAGTATCTTACGGCTTAGTGACCTGTGCGAAATAAGGATCTCCTTTGCATGCTTATTGGACACTAGCCCACATTAAAAAGTCACTGTCACAATTGATGCTGCTGTTGTCAATCTTAACAGCAATGAAGTGGCTGCATGGGCATGCAAAATGCACATCCCTCCCAACTGTGGAGGTGAACTTCTCAGGTCGAGACTGAAATATGCTGGGAAGCCAAAGCAGAAATAGCAACAGTACTTTTGTTCTACCTGTACAGGTATGCGAACAACCTAGCTCAAGCAACTATATGCAAACAAGAAATGGGGGGGAAAAAACAAACAAATAAAACAAACAACAAAACCACAAACAAACAAACAAACAAAAACCCAAAAACAAAAACAAAAAAAAAAACCAAAACAAACAGAAAAGAAGAAAGAAGACACACAGTAATAAAAGTCTGTATGTTTTTGTTGTTTTAGTCTATATGAATAATTTCCAGAAAGGATTTTGCAGAGGACGTAGAATCACAGAATATTCTGAGGAAGGGACCCACAAGGATCATTGAGTCCAACTCACAAGTAAATTGCCCCTGCAGGGATCAAATCTACAACCTTGGTATTATTAGCACTGTGGTCTAAAAAGCTGAGCTAATCTCAGGGTTGATTTGTAATCTTCGGGACATATGTCATCAAAGTATAAAAGCCATAGTTTATTTCATTCTATATATGTAAACAGTTGAATCTCAATGAAATGTAATCTGTATACATGTGATAGACATAAAATACATTTTTTATTTATTGGAAAATATAAACTCTACAGGTATTTATTAGTAAAAAATTAGTAACTAGCAACTTTGTTTGTTCCAAGTTTTGAAGACACTGACCTCAGGTGGTAATCTGAGATGCCAGAGACTGGAAAAAAAAGCAATGCTGCGAACATGTTTTGCCTAAAGGCTAATGCCTAATATGACAGCTCTGGGTACTGCTTGCTTATTTTTTTCTTGTTTAATTACTCATCCAACAATGCAGTTCATGATTCTGTCTGCACAGCTTTGTCATATTATTCTGAAGTCCAGATATAAGAATTATCCCTAAAAATCAAAGTGGTCACTTCACTCCTTTTTCCCTGCAGACTTCGTGTCACACTTCCTGGGCTATAATGACAGATTCAGCTATGACTAAGGAGGAAACCTCCTCCCTATTTCCAACCCAGGGACTATCCCCAAGAGAAATGTTCTGAATCCCAAATGACTGTAGGTGCCTTTTGAGGCAGGTATCACTGTACACATATCACTTGCCTTTCAGTATCGTGCTGAACGTTATCTGGCAATAGAAAGCTCCTAGCCAACACGTGGTACTGGACTGCTAAGCACTAAATTCAATCATTCATACATGAAGTAGAAACATATTGTACGTGCAGCAGCAGATTTCAGAAAGAGAGAGAACTCAAACAACTGTAAGTTAGAAATGACCCAATGCTAACTGTATGTCAAATAAGATGGATAAAAAACCAGTTAATATAAACTTTAAAACAGAAAACAATGGAAAACCAACCTATTGAAAAAAAAACTTTCTAGCTCTTCTTATAAGTGTATGAATAATTTTGCTGATAGGCTGCAGGTTTAAAAAAACTAATATGGTAAAAGATAGTGTTTAAATTGTCTTTTTCAGTTTAAAATAGGAACTGTAATGGATATATTTTTAAAAAATTATTTACTTATTTAGATTGTATTAATGCATACATATGTAACAAATTGAAATATCAAAACTGATTTCAACCTTTAAACTTCTCATTGTAATTAACAATTCAAAGTAAATGCTCTTTTTACAATTTCAAGAAAATTATTTTATGAAAATTCAAGATATTGAAAGGAGAAATTTCCAGTAATTTTGTCCAACTCAATATAATGTTTTGATTAAATATTCTTGCTTTGTTTTCAGAGGGAGGAAAAAAAAACCTCCAGTAAGCCTCTGCCTGTTTTTTTTCATTGCCTTGGGTCAATTAAGGTTTGTACTCAAACAGTTTAAATTCTTCAGTTCATTTGTATAGCTACATCCATGTAAACCATTCTTCACTCTAGATGCAGAAAAGAGGAAATATCCACATGCCACAAGAAACACCTTAAAATAATGCATATTTATGCCTAATATTATATATTTTACTTACACGTGTTCTAGAAGTATATGCCATTCTAAAACGTAATTTAAAAATGTTATTAATACATGAATTCAACTTTTTCTTTTTGGTAAGTTAGGGTGAAGGGGGATGTGTCACAATTCTTTATCCTTGTAGAATCACAGAATTGTTTAGGTTGGAAAAGATCTTTGAAATCAAGTCCAACAATTAACACAGCACTGCCAAGTCTGCTACTAAACCATGTCCCTAAGTGCCACATCTACATGTCTTTTAAATACATCTAGGAATAGTAATTCTACCACTTCCCTGGGCAGCTTGTTCCAATGTGTAACCACTCTTTCCATTCAGAAATTTTTCCTGATATCAAACCTAAACCTTCCCTACTGTAATATTTCCCCTTGTCCTGTTGCTTGTTACTTGGAAGAAGCGACCGACACTCCCTCCTGTCAGGAGGTTGTAAAAAGTGATAAAGTCTGCGCTCAGCCTCCTTTTTCTCCAGGCTAAAGATTCCCAGTTCCCCCAGTCACTCTTCATAAGATTTGTGCCCTAGACCCTTCACCAGCTCTGTTGCCCTTCTCTGGACCTGCTCCAGCACCTCAATGTCTTGCAGTGAGGGGCCCAAAACTGAACATAGAATTCAAGTTGTTGTCTCACCAGTGCTTTTTAATGGTGAATAAGCCATGTTGTAGTGTGGTTGGTCATTCATAAATAATTTGTATTTAAAAGAAGCTAGTCTATTTTTCTCTCTGTATCTATTCATTTGTACCAACAGATACCTATACCCATACAGATAAGCAAATAAATACATAGACAGATACAGGGATAGATATGATGAATAAAAGACTTTTAAACTGTTTCAATGATTTTATTAATTTTACTGCAATAGTTGTCCCAATGATTACTCTCATCAGCAAAATGTTAAGAATTTATCAGTGGAGAACTAGTTGGTTATAGTGGCCATTTAGCATTGCTCTAAGGTGTTTCTGATGAAGAAGAGCACCTCTCCTATGAAGACAGATTGAGAGAGTGGAGGTTTTTCAGCCTGAGAGACTGAAATGGTAATGGTTAATGACTCAAACAATTGGTCATTTGCAAGTGCAACAGAGTGCTATGCTGAGGCCAGGTTCCCACCCCGGAACCAAAGGGGAGGATGAGAATGGTGAAACCTCTGGTCCATGTAAGACAGAGGGTGTGTGCACCCACCACCCACCAGATGCTACAAGCTGGGTTTTGAACCAAATAAGGGAGAAGACCTATAAGAAGCACATCCTGTAGAAGCAGGATAGTGTGTTTTAGCATGCTAATGTGTTCTTTTACACACCTGGTTCACCTGTAAAACTCCTCCCACAGGGGAGATCATAGGACATTCACACATTGGTCTGAAGATATTCATCCCTTTTGATGGGGCAGAACTAGCTCAATTATGCTGACATGAGAGGCAGCAGTCATGTCTTAGAAGGTGTCATAAACCATAAAAGACACCTAAAGTGCCTCCAGAGTCATTCTTGGGGCCTTTCACCAGAGGACTGGGCATGATTCACAGTATTGCAACAGTTCCACAATGTTTCAACAGACTGCGTAACCTGCTAACCTGCGTAACCCTCCACCGCCCCGCCCTCAGGGGTATACCTGGGCATTCCCTTTTAAGCCTAGACAAATGCTAACCCATTGAACTCCGTTTTGTGGGCTTCCCCCACACCCAATGGATCAAGTGACCATCACTTCGACCAAGGAAAAACTAAATGACAACAATCAGGTCTTATCACTGGATCCACTGGATATCTTTCTACTCTTATCCTTTCTTTTTCTTTCTTTTCCTGATATATTGTCTTAAGTGATGCCTTTATACTATTATCACATACCAAAGAATATGCTGAGTTGGAAGGGACCCATGAGGATCATCGAGTCTAACCCTTAGTCCCACACAAGATCATCCCCAAGAGTCACACCACATGCCTGAGAGTATTGTCCTGAAGCTTACAAACTCTGGCAGGTTTGGTGCTGTGACCACTTCCCTGGGGAACCTGTTCCAGTACACATGAAAAGGCTGAAAAATCTTTTTCTTCAGCATGGGTATAGAACCTTTTTCTAATGTCCTACCTAAACCTCCCCTGACACAACTTCAGGCCATTACCTCAGGCCTGTCACTGGTCACCACAGAGAAAAGATCAGTGCCTACCCCTCCTCCTCCCCTCATGAGGAAGTTGTAGACTGCAATGAGGTCTCCTCCAGACTGAATAGATCAAGTGACCTCAGCTACTTCTCATATGGTTTCCCCTCAAAGTCCTTCACCATCTTCACTGCTGTTGGGGTTTGATTCGGCCACTGCCTCTCCGGGCAGTGTCTGCCCACATTCTCCACCAAAAAATGTCGTGGTTTTGCTCTGGGTCAATTTGCTTTCACACCCCCCACACAATTACTACTAGTTGAGAGAAGGTTTATGCAGACAAAAGAGATAAGATTTGGGGAAAATAATATGATCATTTATTACTAGCAAAACAAAAATTACTAAAGAACTATATCTACAACAATTCTACTTAGGTAAAAGTGCTATGTATTTACAGAAATACTTCTCCCCCCTTTATTCCAGTCCAAGGAGGAGAAGCAGTCTCATTCTCCATTCTCGGAGTTCCAGCTCTCTCTCCAGTAATTCTGCAGCATTCTCATCGCAGCTGGAACTTTTTCATCTCTCTCTCTCTCTCTCTGTGTCAGCCTCCAGGGCTGGGCTTACCTCCTCCTGGGTTAAGACCGAAGGCTGGGGGTTACCCAGGTCCTGAAGGGTCTTCCTTCCATAGGCTTGCAAGGGGACACTTGCTTACTATGGATCTTCTTCCACAGGGGATAATAGCTTAAGAGTCCACCCTTATTTCCCTATGGAGGTCCCTCCCCATGGGAGAACAGTCCTAGATAGACCACTCCGACATAGGTTTAGCATGGATCCCACACATGGATCTCAACATCCCTACCCCAGCCGTTATTTGCTCCAGCGTGTGTCTTCTCTCTCTGTTAGAGTCACAAATCCTCAGTAGCAGCATGGATCTTTCACACAGATTTCAAGCTTACACAAGCCATTCTGCTCCAGCGTAAGCTTCATTCCCCTCAGGGTCATAACATCTTCAACAGCAGTGTGGATCCCACACACACATTCCAGTATCTCACCCGAGCTGTCTCGCTCCAGCGTGAGTTTCCTTCAGGGTCACACTCTGCCTCACCTCAGTCCTTCTCATGAAGTTTCAATTCTCTGGTACATCCACAAGCTCCTCTGTGAGCCACATGGGGGTCTCTTCACCCCAATAATCTTCTAAAGGTAGCAGGGATTACTTTTCAGTCTTTTCCCTGCTAAATGGAGAGAGCGAAAAGTGTGTGGGGAAGAAGCAAGCCCCCCCCCCCCCTTCGCACTTTACTTCTCTTGCTGCAGCTTCAGCTGCCAGCTTTGACCTTGGAGGCTTCGTTATCTCTCGGCTGGAATTCTTCCACAGCGGTTTCTCGTCCAAGTAGTCAGTCTTTTCAACTTTTTTTTCTTCACCCTCAGTCCAAGAGAGAAAGGTGGGCTTCGGTGCTACACTTGCCCCCCCACCGGCTCAAGCCAGGGGAGGAGAGGGCCTTGGCCCTCTTCGGGCTCGCCGCCTCTCTTCTACGTGGCTGCTGCCCCTAATTTCAACTGCGCAATGTCTTCTCTTCCGTTTTCTTAAAAATGTAATTAGCAAAGGCGTCACTGAACTTTTGATTGGCCTTTTTGTCTGGAAATCACCTGGACAAAAACATTTTCAGCCCCAGGGATGGGCTGGTGGGCAAAATCACGATAATTGCCCTCCTTTGGATGCTCTCTGAGAGCTGAATATCTTCTTATATTCTATACCACACACAATATTCAAGGTGAGGCTACACCAGTGGGAGCAGAGCGGGACAATCCTCTCCCTTGACCAGCTGGTGATGCTTTGCCTGATGCTCCCCAGGACACAGTTGGTCCTCCTGGCTGCCAGGGCACTGCTGACTCATATTCAACTTGCCACTGACCAGGACCCCCAGTTCCCTGTCAGCAGCACTGCTTTCCAGGATCTCGTTCCCCAGTCTGTATAAGTATCTAGGGCTACCCCATCCCAGGTGAAGAATTTCAAGAGTTGTTGGTAAAAAAAGTGACACATTTGTAACACATGAAGTCAATGCAGAAACTCACCCTCCTGGTTCTCAAATGCATTAGAAAATTATTTATTTTGTAGAATTCAATCTACTTCCTGGAAACTTCCAAGCAATGAGATGCAGTGGTGTATTTTGGCAGAATGTGTAATAAGCAGCAACCTTGTTTGACAGAAAAGCAAAATCCTAGACCTCACACATCTTTTCCATGTCTAACCTCTACAAATCTGTGATAATCAAATATACTGCAGTCAAGTAATTTCACTGTGGTATTAATTGTTCTTTCATGCTCTCTCTGTGTTTGCATATATGTGTGCTGGTTTTGGCTGGAGTAGACTTAATTTTCTTCACAGTGGCTGGTATGGGGCTTTATTTTGGATTTGTACTGAACACAGTGTTAGGGTTAGAGCTGATAATATAGTGATGTTTTTGTTATTGCTGAGCAGGGCTTACACAGAGCCAAGGCCCTTTCTGTTTTTCGTACCGCCACACTGTCAAGGAGGTTGGGGGTACATGGGAGGTTGTGAGGAGACACAATCTGAACAGGTGACCCAAACTGTCCAAAGAGATATTCCATACTATATGATGTCATGCTCAGTATATGAAGTGGGAGGAAAAAGGAGGAAAGGGAGGACATTTGGAATGATGACATTTGTCTTCCCAAGTAGCCATTACACTTGATGGGGCCCTGCTGTCCTGGAGACAGCTGAACACCTGCCTGCCTATGGGAAGCAGTGAATTCATTCTTTGTTTTCCTTTGCTGGTGTGCATGGCTTTTGTTTTCCCTATTAAAGTCTTTATCTCAATTCACCAGTCTTCTGGCTTTTACCCATCCAATTCTGTCCCCGATCCTGCTGGTGGAGAAATGAGCGGAGTGAATGGTTGCATAGGACCTGGTTGCCAGCTAGGTTAAACCACAACAATGTACTCTTTTGTATAAAAGTAAATCATCCCTTATTTCAATGATTTTACCCGAAGCTATATAATGCTTAATATTCCATTATTCTGTTCTCACATAATTTCAGTATTCCATATTATAATAATCTCCATAGTTCAGGTTTTGACATTGTATCTTATCCCTTAATCATAGTTGTTTATGTATGTTATATGTGTGTACCTACATGTAAGGAAAGGTAAAATACAAACCTTCAAAATTTAATAATTGCTGTATTTTACAATGTTACAGGAGCCTTGAAAAAGCAATGATTCATCCACTGCTGGCCATAGCATATAAAGGCAAATGTTAAATATCCTTCTGTCATTGAAATTAACGTGGTGGCAAAGGAAAGAATTTCCCTTTTTGCTATTTATTTATATTTGGTTACATGGCCAATGGAATGTCTGCTTAAAAACAAAGAACCTTTCACTAATGCTTATTTTTTGCCTCATTTATCTTACGTATTATCAACAAGAATCAACTTTCTTTCTGCAAAGAAAACTTAAATGCTTATCACCCAGATGATATGTAAGAAAAAGCTCTAAATTTGTGGGCAAATTCTTATCTGTGGCATGCAGAAACACATGAAATATCAAAAAAGAAATGCATCAACATTAATGTCAGTGAGAAGAAGGAAAGCAGGACCTGCCACTTTGATTAACAAGTCATCTGACAGAACTCCTTCCTGTGCATGGAGAACAAATATATAACTCTGGCAACCAGGCTGAGTTGCTGTTTTCTCAAGTCACAGTTATTAATTGCTTTGTAATCTTTGTTGCACCTCACTCTAGTTATCCTATAGCACATAAGACTGAAGGCCAGACTTCTTTGTTTATACATGCTCCATAACAAGTATATTAGACCCATTTCTTCTTAGATGAGAGATTGGCTTTCTGAAACTGTTTATACCTCTCCTTTAATGACTCTTTTTGCTAGTGTATTCTATGAGTGGTTCTACATAATGTACTTTCCAGAGCTATCAAGATCATTTTTTATGTCTGTCATCTTGTTTTGTGAAATAACCTGGTGTATGCAAATGATAGATTTATTCTGTCAGGGTGACTGCAAGTCAGGAACTGTACATATACTTAAAAAAAACATGCAATATTGCTCTATTGAAGAGGTTGTTCTAGTCATTCATATTTAATACCCTTTCCCAGACACTCCATTCTGAATCTTGATCAATAGTATCACAGATGGGTAAGTGACAGTGAAATGGCACCGTCAGAAACTCATAGTCTCATCCAGTGTCACAGGGATTTAGGTAAAACACAGTCCAAGTGTTTCTTCCTATCCTGCTGTTAAACACCACTAAATATCATAGTCATCTTGCCATTTTTTTAGTTCCCGTTAGTCCTTGTTTTCAATAAAAGTTTCCAGAAAACAAACTATTTCTCACTACTATTTTTCAGTTTTACTTCCCGCTCCACCTCCTGCAATCATGGTAGTAAAGAACAGAAAGGATGGAGAGCCACTGGCATCCACGGGTTTCAGATGTAGGATCACCACTTGTTACAACTGCCCAAACTATCAGGATCTTGGTTTATTTAAGTATGTTCCATTTCTGTTAAGGAGAGTAAGAGTCTGAACATGATTTAACTGTCCCCCTCAGCAGTCACCAAGTTTAATCCTTCTCTAATGCATTGCTTTTAGAAGGGATATAAACTCAGATTTTTACTCTCTCTCCATTCAAAATACAAGCAAATTGCAGTCAGACCCTATGACATTTGCGTATCCCACACTGAGCACCCAAACTCTTTTTGCTGCTCTGCACTTAAAACTCAGCAGGAAGCATGCAACAAAAATGTCTTTAGGATCACACAATTATCATAAGTATAACTAAAAGCATTACATCGCTATTCATAAAGGTTCTTGGTAATCTAGCGTTGACATTGTGCTGCACAGAATATCTGCACCAATATACAATTTCATGGAACACCGTGTTTCTCTCCTTTGACTTTCACTGCCCCAGCAGATTACTTTCTCACCCATAATTTCTGTAATCTGTTTGGCAGTTTATAATGGCTTGGGAAAAATGCATGTTGCTTTTTGTGTCCTTTCAGGCTATTAATCATTAGTAACCTTGTATTCAGAGTTACTTCATTAAATATGTATGCCTTTTAGTAATCTGATGCCTAATATATATTACAAACATTGTGCACTAACAGCAATTATATTCTCTCTAATGGGTTTTGTAATTGTAGCACTATGTTGGAGAAGCCTGTGAAGTCTGAAATTCTAAAAGTATCAGTAAAAAAGATTCTTTTAAATGATAGATCAGTAATAAACATATAGACAAAAATATTACTTAGGAAAATTATATGATGAACTATTTAGGGAACTGAATTATTGAGATTCCTCTTTATTTCAATCTGATGAAGAACAAAGAGATCACAAATATTGAAAAATAACAGGGTACAATAATGTCATTGTTTAGTTCACATGTCCTCACTGCTCTAAACCTTCAATCTTTCTAAGGTATTTTGTTTTGGGGTTCGATTGTTTTTATCTGTTTGTTTTTCTCAGTGGAAATGATCCTTTTGAGAGTCAGATGGAGGACCAGTGATCTTCTTGGTGGAGATTGCAACACATTTCCCACTTTCTGCAAATAAAATACACCATGAATATTTACCAAAAAAAATTGAATAATAGGAAAATTAACATCTCAACTGTCTTTAATATATTTGTCTTATGCTATTAAGCCTGCAAAAATAAGGACAATATTATATTATTTTCTAAAAATATAAAACCAAAACCAAGTATAAACCTTTATTTATGGCACTTTTCCCCCTATATTTGAATGAATTCTCATAGGATATGATGAGCTGTTAGCAAATATTTTGCATGCTTTAGATCTGATTGACAAAACTTTTCTGAATTGTAGCTAGAAGTAGCAAATCATGTTGTTTAGGCGCATAACAAAGCTTTTCTCCGTTTATAACTTAACTGAAAAATATTTATTAAAAATTTTGATGAGATTACTCTTTTTTCACTTACAAAGGTTTTGAGATATAGTTACTTATGACATTCAAACATATCACTGGCAAAGAGATCATGAAATCTGAGCACTGCTGACTCAGAATTTCCAGCTCATTACAAGCGGTGAGTGGCTCTGAGATTCCAAAAGATATTCTGGCACGTAATATTTTACATTTTTGTGGTGTAAGAAAATCTTTAGGTTAGGAAGTCAGGTGTGGTAAAACAGAGGGATAAAGGTTAAGAGGGACAGAGTGCATGAAGGCAGGCAGTTGGCTGTGAACTTGTCTGGCTATGTCCAAATCTTTGTAGTGGGACTGTCAAGAATACCTTCTCAGCCTCACTAGTGCTTGGACCCAGGGGCATGGAGCTGCTGCAGCTTTGCCTCTCAGGTTATTGGCTTCAGGAAGTGCCCTGTAAATCTGAGCCCACAGACTTTTTCAGATTTGAGTTCGATTTTCTTAGAAGAATACGTAAATTATAGGAAGGCCATCAAATCCCCATCCCAGCACACTGCTGTTGTATTATTTGATTGAATAAACTATGAATCCTGAAGAATGTATTTGATATTATTTGGAACTTTAAAGTTATTGTTTTACAAAACATGTAAATGTTTTTATCAGCACTTACTCAGAGCTTGTCCATCAAGAAAAACTCGGTGGAATTAGAGAAGGTACAGAGAAGGGCAACAAACATATAAGGGAGCAGAATACCTACTTTTTAAGGAGAGTTTGAAAAGACTAGGACACCAAATTGAAAAAGAGGAGAATGATTAGTAAAATTTAGAAAAAAACCCAAGAAGTTAGTAGTAGATAAGATGATACAGAACTATTATTTGCCAAATCCCACAGTACTAGACATAGGGAGCTCTCACTGAAGTTAAAACAAGATAAACATTTCAAATGTACTTAAAACATGAGGCAATACAATTCCGGAATTTATTGCTACAGTATTTTGTGGGTGAAGACTGTATCAACAGGCTCTAAAGTGGTTTAGAATAGTTCATAGATAGTAGGTCCATAGACAGATATTAAAGTGAATGCATAGGAATGTACCTTGTAACATCCTTAGTTTAATGACTTTGGATAATAGAGTTTACAAGGGAAATGGAATGTAGTAGCCAGGCTTGTATGCTAGTTTTAAATGGTATATCCTAGTATAGTCATATTATATTCCTTACTGAGAAAAGGACTGTGTGGTACAACATTAGGAAAATTTCTGACATTCTTATGTACTTCCATCAGGTTCAACAGTCCATTTTCTTCAGTCTTACACAGATGTATTCCATAAATTTGTGATTGAAGGTACTCATTCGGCAGTTTTCCCATGAATATGTACTTTTTGCAGACAGTTTATCTAATTTCCACTGTCACACCAGTATAGTAAAAACAATTAGTGGTTTATGGCTTCAGACTGTTAAAAACTGCAGAAAGACAAAATGATAATTAAAGGAATATGTTCCAAAAAGAAATTATAGTGACAGCTAATCAACTTAGCACTAACAGCATGAATAAAATATCAGAACAGGAAATATTGTTTAGAACCGCAATCTTAAAATATAATATTAAAAGCATTTTAGACATTTGCTAGGAAGTACCCAGGTATAGTCAATAGACATTGTATTTTTAGAAGATCCTTTAGCACCAATCAGTAGAATCTTGTGGTTTAGTCTCACTATTTAAAGAAAGCTCTGCTTTTGGGTCAAATGGTTTGAGAAATTGCTGTTTCCTCAGAGCACAAAATAAAACACTTTACAGTTCACGATTTCTATAGCAGAGTATATCCTCTTCAGAAAAGATAGTAAAGATAATATTGTTAAAGGATAAATTAGAAAGATTGTTCTTCCTTGACCTTGGACAAAATCATGACTTTGTTTAGAGGGAAAGTCCTCCATCAATTTATACAACTCATTAACTGGCAAAGATGTTACTAAGAACTTAGGGGATAAAAACATCTTTTCCTTCATATTGGCTTGAACTTCATATTAGTTGAAAAGAGGACTGAGTAAAATGTTCAGGTAGGTAGAATTAAGCATGATGTTTTAAGTTTAGGTACAAAGAAAAATAACAAATGTATCTGTCATGCACCCATGAAAATAGCATTAGAAAGACAACTTGTGATAATTTAAACCTGATGATTCAATATCTATGACTATTCTTTTATCTGGAGATGGCCCTCGTGTTACCTATTTCTCTACAGAGACCTTATTTAAAGCAAATGACAACCAACGACATACTTCTAAAATAAGTACATCATTAACATCTCTAAACCTTAAAAGTGTAGAAAGCAGTTGTATGCTATAAGGTATTGGTATGAAAGGTGTAATTGTCTAAGCTCTCAGCATGGGCAACCTTTTGACTGTGGTGTAGTGTTTCTGATAGTACTACTGCTGGAACATTTAAAGCAAAAGGTTTGGAATTGTCTCCTGACGTGAAATGCGTCTTCTTGGATGCAAGGCAAGATTTAAAACTGTAAGGGATACTTTCCATCAGTGCTGATTGCCAATTGTTCCCAATATTCAGAGACTCTAAAATTAAACACATAGATCATTTAAGTTGAATGCTCTAGAAATTCTCTTGTAACCTGAGTAGAGTCTGGAAAACTTGGGCATCAATTTCCTGTTGTGTGGGCAGAATTTAAATTAAATATTTAAAACTATTGTCTGGATCTGCAGGTGTGAAATGGTGTGTAAAACCAGTAACTGTCCCAAAAATCACTCTCAGAAAATAGATGCCCAGTTTAAATAATCAGAACTAATAACACTGTTACATCTGTAACTTCTGTGATTTCATGATTGCTGTAAAGATGTTTTGAATGCATCTATTTCTATGCAAATTCAGTGTGAATATGTCTGTTTATATGCAAATAAAACAGATTATAAAAAAAGATTTTTTTTTTAAGATGATTCACTTCTTAAATGTAACCACTAAAATACACTGTAACATCTTTGTTCTTCTGGTGTAATTGCTATAATTTCTTTGAAAATTTCCATCCGTCTCCTGTTGGTGCTGGGTGTATTTTAGATAATAGAATCCGTTAACATAAAATTAAGGATAGCATCAGAAGCTTGTAAGCAAAATTCTTTGAAAAAACATTCAAAAATTGTGAAAAAATATAGGGATAGCAACTTCAGAGTTAGAGGAAAAAATAATATTTAAAATCAAGAAAACTTATAGTTGAGTCCCAAATTAACTTAACCCTCTCTCCTTAGACATCCCACTCATATTCCTCTTTCTTTCTGTCTTCATGACATGTCTAGTTTTCCTGAAAGAGCCTTAAAAAGTCTGAAACTCATTAACTGAATGCTCATTTTTATAGATTAATGATAAGCATATGTCCCAGAAACTACGGTTTTCAGGTGTTCATTATGCCTAAAACCTATGTCTGTATTCTTGAGTTGGGCCAGTATTTTACACTGGCCATAGGACCTTATTCTTAAAGAGCACTGGAATCTCAGAGACTGGGTAATGATGTCCAGTTTATCTTCAGGAAAGCATTCCTTTAAAGGGAGCGCAGCAATGGGACTGTACTATCTCCATGCTTAAGTACTTAATTGGACTGGAGAGTGCTTCATGTGTACAGCAACTTTTTATCCTCTATAACAAATTCTGCCAGAGTAGTCTGACTGAAAAATAGAATGAGACTAAAATTATGTGATTCTTTTCACTTCAGTGTTTTGGAAGAAAGACCTCTAAGCCTAGATGCTTTCTACGCCTAGTGATTCACCTCCAGAAATTAAATCATCCTCTAGTTCTTAAGAGCTGTGCCTGATGGACTGAATCATTGAATTTCTGCTCAAAGAGCCTCCACCTCAGACCAGGGCCTTGTTCAGTCAAATTTTGAACACAGACGAGGATGGAAAGTTTGGCAAAATTCACAGTGAGTGTTTTTACAGTATCTGGTTGATTCTTTGTGCACAGTTTCTTTGTGTCCATTGCCATTGTTCCATGCAGAATGCACATCTGAGAGAGCCTGGTTCTGTCTACACCCTTCTATTAAGCACTTAAAGTCCTACTTTGGGTGAACAGAATCTTAAATTTAACATGTCTTTGAATAGATTTACATCTGTATGTATATATATATATCTCAAAAGATTATCATAACCTTCTTGTGGGGGGTTAACCTCTCTCTGAAGCACCCTGATGGCCTCTTTTGATGTCCAACACACTACATGTGAAACCACTTTCTTGCTTTTTGAGGTAAGATCTCTCAAAAAAACATACATAGAGGCCTGCACGATGATCTTGAAGTGTACTGACTTAACATTACTTAACATGACTAACAATAATTGATCTCTTTCCTAGAAAGCAAACAATCTGCAAGTTAAATTTGAAATAGAAACTTCATTGTTTTGATTATAAAGCTGTAATGTACTAAAATTCTGATGAAAATAAATTCACCGTTTGGATGAAATTAAAAAAAAAAAAAAAAAAAAAAAAAAAAAAAAAAAAAAAAAAAAAAAAAAAAAAAAAAAAAAAAAAAAAAAAAAAAAAAAAAAAAAGGAGAAAAGAAAACCAGGTTAACACGGCTCCCTTTTAAACACAAAATCATGAATCTGTGAGAATTTCAGCTTCAAAAGGATTCCTTATTAGATGAGAATTATGACTTCTCCAATAACTTACTCACAAACTACCTATCTAATAATTTGTCAGCATGAACTAATAAACTCCCACACAGTGTACCATTTCATTTAGACTAGAAAAATACTCATTAAATTGAAAGTCATCCATACAGTATATGTTCAAAGCACAAGTGAAAACTTAAGCATGGAGCTGCTATGGCAGACGAACTCAGTAAATAAACTATTTTAAATACTCTACTGATTACCATAAAGCAGTCTGAGAAACACAAAAATTGCCTCTTTCTTCCAATATTGCATTTACTTTAGAGCATTGTCTCAGTGTTGTATTGATATAAAGATGCTTGAAAATGGTGTCTGTAATCTGCATTTTTTGATCTGTTTAAAGAGCTGCTGGCTTCAGCAGAACATTAATGCAAATCTAATGTACCTGCTGGTATGATTAGCTGAATCAAATGATGGCATTTAAGTAACACCTAAATAATCTTAATTAGGATCTTCAGCTCATCTTAGCACTTGGAACTCTACAGATGGATAGTCTTAATTATCAGCCTTTTGATTAGGATAACAGCTCTAATCAAGATGATGTGGTTCTGATAGACAGCATATCAGTAAATTAATGACTGTTGTTAAAAGGAAAACATAAGTGAAAAACAAGAGCTGTCTGCTATCTGGAACCTGGTAAAAGAATAAAGTCTACAGTATGTGAAGAAATTAATGTTTTGTGGGAAGAACATAAGTATTCACATTTGGTATGTGTGGAATTGAGCCAATAATAACGCCTACCCCCCTTTTTCCCAATTCTGCCCCCACACACACTAAATATGGATATGAGTTCTCTCTTGCACAGTCACAAATCACAAGTAATGCAAATTAGTTTATATACATTCCTTTCTGACACCTTGTGATTTTATGAAAGTCCGATGGACACAGGGCATATGAACCAATGCCAGTGAAAAGGTTCCATATGTAGGTAAAAGTAACAAATGGCTTGTTAGTGGGTGCTGTTCATTTGAAATGGAGCCTATAAATTTAAATGTGCTGCTACATCACCAGAAACACAAAGCCATACATGAAAATGCAATGCTTTCTTGCAGCCAACTTATATGCTTCTGAGATGTTTCATCATTCACTGCTGGAAAATTAATATAAACATTAGACTAATTAAGATACCATTAGGATACATTTTATTTATGTATCAGTAACTGTTTTTAGAACTTATTTTGTATTAGCAAATGAAGGGCGTTGAAATGTCAGGTTTTTTTACCTATTTCAGATCAGAATACTGAATCATTTCTCACATCCTGATGAGAGTGAGACCTGTAGAAAATAATTGTTTTCAACTTTAAATGAGTATCTTGGGCTTACTTTCTGATACACTCCAATTTCCTTACTGAAATAAAAAAACTTCATAGCTATAGTTTGGACAAACTTCATGACTACAGTTAGGGGAAACCAAACAAAATCAAACCAAAACAAGAAACATCTCAAACCACACAAAACTAACTGAATTTGAAGAGAAATAACAGAATGAAGGCAGAAGGTAGTATTTGGAGATGAAAAACAGGTATGTTTTGGAGGAAGAAATAAGCAAGGCAAGGGAATTAACTGAATCCTAAAATAACAAATCCTGTAAGAGCTTAAGTACAGCATTTTATTAATGAGTTCTCTGAATATTCAAATAAATTAAGGGGAGAGAATGCTTAAGAGTTTTCCTTGTATATTTCCAAGGAACACTGGCAAATTCATGCTACACTTATAAACACTCAGTGTGGAAAACAGATGTTATACAGAGAATAGCTATAATCAATAATCTATAATCTATAATCAAAATAACCCTGCTTGCCATGACAGTTAATGACCTTATCCAATTAGGACTGTCTATAAGATCAAATGACCTGAGAAATACTGGTTTTGGGCCCATGAAGAGGGAAGTGGCCAAATGGCAGTCATAAATGCTTTTGACAGACAAAAAGAAAAGAATTTTAAAATATTGATATTAGATGGTATTCTTCACAAAATCATCCTTGGAGGAAATATTAATGAAGACTCAACATTTTCCTGACTATATGACCTGACATTCAGGTCACACATTGAAAGACCTCCCTTTGAAAGTGGAGAGCAATGAGACTAACCTCAAAATGCTAGAAAGCGTTAATACTGAGTTTCCCACTTGATATAATATCCCAAGTCAAAGACTTTCATACAAACAGTATTCATCTTATGAACTGAATTTAGTTGAGATAAAAAACCCAAACCCAAAAGATATCATGGTTTTGTAATTTCATGCAGCTGTTCATCCCTTAAAACCCCTCCCCATCTAACCTACAGATATTAAAGAGATATGATCCAAAGAAGAATTCTGTGCCTAAATACTCTAATTATTCTGTCAGGTGGAATATAATTTAAGATATATCTTGAAGGACATTTAAATATAAGACAGTTTGTAAAAGATTTAGAGGAATGTGAATGCTAAAAAAATGAAAATAAAGACAGACTTTGAGCCTCAATATACATATGATTTTAGTACAATCAAAGTATACTTACTCTTGCATTAATTTGTTCTTATTTTATGCCTATACTTCACTAAGTGTGCTGCTTACTTTGGCCCACTGTATATTTTTTTCATACTTTCAATAAACATTTTAGCCTTAAGCATTTAGAGAAAGAGAGGAATAACAAGAGAAAAAAATTTTTAATAAGCTATTTCCTCATTTCTTATGGGTATATTTTTAAATGTATCAATGTTATAATCTATTATTAAGCCAGGTTTAAAAAGTACGTTACATTTTCCATATGTCCCAAAATCCCTTGTGAATAGCGTGTTTCAAAAGAACAGGATCTAGAATCAAACTATACATAAAAGGTAATACCTTGATAATCCTTCATCTGTCCTCCACCATCCTAGTAAAGCCTGTGTTTAGAAAGGTATTAAATGTTGAATAAAGTAAGCAGAAATCTGTAGCTTATTAAATCACTCATTTAATACAATTTGAAATGTATTTATTTTATACATCATAAAATCTATTTTAATTAATTGATTTTTAATAAACAGTTGCATAGCACTTGCTGTAATGTCAGTTAAATGCCTATTTGTAAGTAAATAAGCATTACCAATTTATATTTATAAAGTAGGGCCCTGATCCTGGAAGTGAAACTACACTGATGTATGCTGGTACCACAGTGTCCCCAGTAGGACACTCTGGAACACACAGCAGAGCTCACAGAAGTCCAAAGGAAACAAGAAAACCTCCTGTTTTTTGTTTGGGGGGTTTGAGACATTCCATAAATTTCATTACCTATCATGCTGCATCCAACATCCTGATAACGAAAACTGAAATAGTGAAGGCTGGATCCATGTGGAACACAAACTCTTTGCCTTCTGACACCTCTGTGCACATAAGTACACAGTAATTGTGGCTCCAGTCCCAGCTGTCACTTTCTGAGTATTGTGTGTGTTTGCACCCACATTTTAGTGTTTTTATTCACAACCAACCTTGCAGGCCTTTGCTGACTTATTAGAAGATTCCTTCCTCTTTATCTTTCATGTTATTTCATTTCCTTAAAGGAATTAAGTTTTTAGTGGGTTTTAAATTGTATAGAAATGTTTTAAATAATGCTATTTTTTACACTAGAAGATGTAGAGGAAAGCAGGCTGGGGAGCATATAGAAGAAAAAAAAAAAAGAAAGGGCACGACATAACAAGACCCTGAATGACATTTGACATAGAAATTGCTCATCATTTACGATGGTACTAATTGGTCCCTATCTAAGACTTTTCAAATTAAAATTATATGCCTCCTACTATAGGTTATGGCTATCAATTAATCACAACAATGACATTTCCAACTGAGAACTGGATCAGTGCCAGCACTGAGAGAAGTCTTAAAACCCACACCCCTCAAAAAAGCCTAAAGTCATTTGGCATTTTAAGAGACACATTTTCTAGGGGTTTTTTGTCATTTTTTTCAGTCAGTTACACTGCTGCTTGCTGCTGCTGATAAAAATTTTCTGATTTAAGATATTTATGTTAGAAATTTAAACCCATAAAATGTTAATGCCACGTGATGCTAACAGAGATGTGGGAATTAACCGTTCTTAAAAGTTGTGGAAATAATTTTTTGCTTGTCTTTACTCTAGAAGACTACAGTATTTTCATTTATTTTCCATTCAGGTTTTTAACACAGAATTGGATACTTAAGTACCAATTTAAGACATATTAAGTAGAGGAAATTAAACTGAGTTTAACATGCAGGATATAAAATCATTTTAAAAAAATATTTGGAATGTAGCAAAGGTACTTGATTTCTTAGATTAGATATTTTATATGGACAATAGGTGTTGATGTGATACCTAAACAGTAGAGAGATAATTTTATAATTATTTTAAAAATTTGATTTTTTATTGGAGTATTTTGATAATGTCACTGTATGGAGAGTAAATATAATGTAAATATTTCAGAGATTTACCTATAGACTCAGTGATCTGGTAGCTACTGTAAATACTCTCAAATATGCTACATTTCAAACATACTACTTTGAATTTTTAAAATATTTTGATCACTGGATTGTAAGTATAAAAATGATATCTGAAGGCATATAAAAAGCTCATGATGGCTAGATCCCGTAAAACTCCTTTTGGTTCAGTGCTTATCTGACTCCTGTATATCTCTTCTTTATCTAGAAGGAAGGGACAAATGCCTAAGGTGTGGTATTATGAAATGTATTCAAGAGTGCAAATATACAACAGGCTTTTTTTTTCATTGTAGTTCTGGTCCCTCAGTGAGAAAGGCTTGGAGTGATACTCAGTGTGGCACATCTGCAATCACACATATGCAGCCACCCTGATCGTCAACCATTTTTTTCCCCATCTTGTATTTCATATCAAGCAAGAAAAAATGTTGTCTCTCCTGTTTGCTATTTAAATTCTTCACACTCTCTGTTGGCTTAGAATGGCTAAGACCAGACCTGAACTATGCATATAAAATTTGAAAGCATTCTCTAAACTGAAAAGATGTTCCATTGCTATAACTAAATATTGTACCATATAATAATACATTATGCTAATCTCATAATAATAATAACAATAATAATAATGTTAAAATAAAAGTCATAGGTATTTCAATAAGTAACAGTCTTAGGCATAATATAGTGATGACCATTTAGACAATAATTAAAATGTCTGTACAGAAGCTAATGTTCCATTTCAGGGGGAGGGAATGGTGAGTGTATGTGTAAATCTAGCAATTTTTTTTCCATGTATTCGAAACAAGTCCTTGATTTTATTTTCTATGCATATACATTATAAGCATATATATAATATATGTATAAAAATATATATGATGTATATGCACACAAACACATTCCACTTTACCTATTTAACAAGATCTTCTAGTCCAGATTCCAAACAGCCAAATAGTCACAAATAGTTAAATGCATCCTTATCCTGTAATAAGCATTAATTTTCTTTTCTCATCTGATGCCTTTTCTTGTCAGGTAAATAAGAAAATAAGATTCAAATGTCTATTTTGGACATGATGGAAAAATTTTATTCAACTAGGCTGTTCCAAACTCTCTTCAAATGGATTAAAAAGCCCCCCATGAAAATTCTAAATGCAGTTTCACTAAAAAACACATTTACTTTTTCTTCTGTGAAAATGAATTTGTTGGTTTCAATGACTCAGCTTTTTCAACTAAAAATTCACCAAACAACAAAAAAAACTCTGTGTTCTTAAAAATTCATAATTGTTGCAATATATTTTTGTGCCTTTAAGAACTCAGCATTCAATATTAATGTCTAATAATGAGACAAACTGTTCATCTGAAACTAATTAAAAAATCTCCATTTCAATGTAGTTAGAATAATGCAGATAGACATAACCATTATTGACTTCTATAATTTTCCTTACATTTGTGAACTGCAGACATTTCTATCCTTTAAGTTAAAAATTAATAAAATTGTTTGAAAAACTCTTCTAGAAAATAAGTAAATATCTATAGAAAAGATTATATTTTAAAATAAAACTTTTCCTATATCTTTTTAATTGAAATTTAAAATAGTAACATTTGTATATATTATTTAATTACTTACTTTTATATCAATTATATTTACAATTTCTCACCTTCATTTAGACATTTTTTAAATTTTTAGCTCATATAGACTGTCAGGTATTTCTTAATGTATACTTAAATTAGAAAAAAAAAAGAAAAACAAAAAAAAAAAAGAAAAACACAAACATAATTTACTTACCAGAAGTTTTAGCATCAAAGTTATATACTTTTTAAAGTACTCAAAGTGTTCCTATTAATTTCAGGAAAAACTGATTCTGAACTCCAGATATTGGAAAATTAATCTCGGGCAAACAAGGCTTGACACTAATTGGTTACAATGCCTATGATAACAAACTGTTAACAGGGTAGACTTAAGAGTGTCAATTGTCAACCAGTCAGTTGTATCAACAACTAAATGCTTATTTAATCAAGTTGTGGTAGGTAATCTGAGATGGTTTTAGGTTTATTTTGTTTCCTTAGGGGTTTTGGGGGGGCAGTGGAGGGAAGGAAGGAATGAGAAGAGGGGCATATATAGTAGGACATGTTTGATGTAAAAAAAGCCCATTTTAATAAAATTACAAACTAAAGATTTAACTGACAATGACTGAAAGTGTGCAAATACTGTCAGATATGAATTTACATGCTCAATGTCAAATAAAGAAGTTAGGTTATCCAGTGAGTGGGAAATATGTAACACAAGATCCATAATAATGAACCAATCACCAGAAATTATAACTAGTTCTGTAGAATGTTGTTGCTATGAAGAGTTGGGATCTGACTTCTTTTTACCAAAGAGAGAACAAACTGTGGGTCTGCCACCTTTTGATAACAAAGATGGGGTATGGAGATGTCGTGGTTTTGCCCAGTCAGCCAGCCCCTGGGGCTGAGGATGGTTTTGTCCAGGTGGATTTCTGGACAAAAAGCCAATCAAAAGTTCCAGTAAAGCCTTTGCTAATTACATATTTAAGAAAATGGAAGAGAAAGTTGGTTGTGCAATTGAAATTAGGCAGCCATGTAGGAGAGGCAGCAAGCCCCAGGTGGAGGCTAGACCTCCTCTCCTTCCCCAGCCCTGGGCCGGGGGCTGGTGTGGCACTGAAGCCCCCCTTCTCTCTTGCAAGAGAGTGAAGAAAAAAAAAACTTTAGAGAAGGATTGACTACTTGGATGAGAAACGCTGCAGAAGAAATTCCAGCAACGATATAATGAAGTGTCCAAGGTCGAAGCTGGCAGCTGCAGGAGAGAGGAGAGAAGTGCAAAAAGGGGCTTGTTTCTCCCCCGTTTTGCTCTCTCCCTTCAGCAGGGAAAAGACTAAAAAATAATCCCTACCACCTGTAGGAGTTTGTTGGGGTGAGGAGACCCCATATTGCTCGTGGAGGAGCCTACACTAGAGTAAGTTGCACAAGGAAGCTGAGACTTCATGAAAAGGACTGAGATAAGGCAGAGTCCTGTTGAAGATTTATGACCCTGAAAGGATGAAGCTTACCCGGAGCAGACGGCTCGGGTAAGCTTGGGATCCAAGTGAGGGATCCATGCTGCTACTGAAGATTTGTGACCTTGAGAGAGAGCCTTATGCCAAGGTAAACGGCTTGGGTAAGATGTTGGGATCCGAGTAAGGGATCCATGCTAGACCCATGTCGGAGAGGTCTATCAAGGACCTCCACAGAAAACAGGGATGGACTCATAAGCCATTATCCCCTGTAATCTCATGGAAGAAGATCCATGGTAGGCAAGTGTTCCCTTGCAAGACCATGGAAGAAAAACCTTCAGGGCCTGGGTAACCCCTAGCCTCCTATCTTAGCCCAGGAGGGGGGTAGGCCCAGCCCTGGAGGCCAACACAGAGCAAGAGAGAAAGAGATAAAAAGTTCCAGCTGTGACGAGAGTGCTGCAGAGCTATTGAAGAGACCTGGAACTCCAAGAATAGAGAAAGAGACTGCTTCTCCTCCTTGGACTGCAAAAAAGGGGGGAGAAGCATTTTCTGTAAATACATAGCACTTTTATCTAAGTAGAATTGTTATAGATGTAGTTCTTTAATAGTTTTATTTTGCTAGTAATAAATGTTCGTACTATTTTCCCCAAATCCAGTCTCTTTGTCTGCATAAACCTTCTCTCAACTAATAGTAATTGTGTGGGGGGTGTGAAAGCAAATTGATCCAGAGCAAAAACACAACAGAATACAAACCATAGTCTCATCCTTTCCAATAATTCCTAAGAATAGCAGTAAACACTGCATTCTGTTAGCAGAACGGTCTTGGTATACTCTGGACATGCTGGCCATGCCCCTGCTGATTTAATGGTCTTCAGAGGTTTATAAAGAAAGGTGCCTGCTGTTGCATGACTATCTGGTTTAGATGAGAACTGGACACCAACCTGAGATGAAATTCTCTTCCACTGTCTCCTCTCTCTCTCTCTCTCTCTCATTCTTTTCTTTCTCTCTCTCTTTCCCCATGAAGTCAGATCATGTTGTGAGGGAAATTAAATTAATTAACTACCAAGTCCCTTGTTTTTGTTGAATTTTAGATATTGCTGAAAAACTCTTCTGAAATAAGTATTTTTTTTAGTAAATTAATAATATTTCACAGTCTGGTTTTAAATGCTTCAAAGCTGATTATACCTTACACAGATTATAGATACAACCAGAACATACTTGTGCTCATGATGTTGAGAAAATAGAGGCATAGACCAAAGCTAGTTGTTGGTAGAATGCTTTGTTTGAGGGGTTTTTTGGTAGTTGATTGGTTTTGCTACAAGGTTGAATAGGACAGACTCAGATACCACTACATTATTTTCTCTACTGAAATAAAGAAAAAATTTACCTGGTCACTTTCTTACACTTTTTTTGGTTTTCTGTAAGAGAGTGTTTGAAAGCCAGATGAACCACTTAAAGATAATCTGGAATGTCTGAATCCATTACTTTGTGATTTATTTTTGGGGAAAATGCTAATAGAAGAGGGCAAATAAAAAAAAAATGAGACTCAACTTTCAGATGAAAGTTTTTTTTCAAATACCCTACCTTAAAGATAAGGTAACAGACAAATTTTACTATATACAGAAAATAATTAATTTTCTTTTGATCTCAGGAAATTCCTTTTCTGATAGTTAATATGGTACAATAATAATAAGATTCTTTTTTTAGCATCGGTGCTCTGACAAAAATCTGTTGTTTTCAGTAAAAATTATTACTTAAATAATTACTTAAAAATTATTACTTAAATTACTTAATGATTTAAGATAGCAGTCATATTTATGAATGTCTTCTGTGTAGTCATGTTCAAGATTGTAAACAGTTAAATGCTTTACAAAATATTTGAACACAAATATAAGATAAATTATCAGATGTGGGAAAATAAATATTTATAAATTTATCTTTATTTCAAATTTCTATTCTTTTTCCATTCAGAGAAGAACCATATCTGTTTATGTGTTTAGAATTGGACATACAATTTACTATCTCTAATTATGACAGTGGTGACACTTTGGTTGACATCACCACATTCCTAATCCTCTTGTAGAGTAGGAATTTCTTAGAACACTACTACGTGAAATAGCAACAATATTGCTATATCAATTTTTAATAGAAATAAAATATTTTCCTTGGTTTCTTGAAAATGTATATATGGTCAGTGCAGTTCTTTAATCCCTGAGATCTCGTACTTATTGTCAGAACAAGATAGCACTTCAAACTTCAGTATTCATCCTTACAGAAGAGCTACATTGTGCTTCTATTAAATTTATGAACCTGACTTGCAGTCAGCTCTTTTCAAACAAACAAAAAAAAATTATTCAGTAAAAAGTTAAGTAAATTGATGCAGTTTAGTTTGCCAAAATTATTCATGGCACGCAACCAAAAACTGAAATCCATTGTGCAATTCACTGATATCTTCTTATGTCTATATCTGGTTTGAATACTCCTCTCTTATTCGTTCTCAATGTATCAACAGCCATCTACTACTTCAGATTACAGCTACTCAATTCAGGCAAGCATTTTATAAAAGAGACATATGCATTCACTTTAATACAAATCACAATAATAATAATAATAATACTTAGTATCTGTATTCAATTGCCTCATCAAGTTGGCTGCTCCAAACAAAGGACATTGACTTTTCAATGGAAAGCAAATGGTGGTCAGGGAAAGAAATTACAGTTGTCCATAGGGAAAGGAGAATCACTATTAAGGATAGTACAATTGCTATTGAGACAAATATCTTTGGAGTTCTTTAATACTCCCTGAAATATATCTCTAACCTTTTCCTAGTACTGTATTAGCCAGTCAGTCAGACTACTTTTATTTCATACATGACATGGATGAGGAATGTCTGGGTCAGGTATCCTTATGAACGCAGTATATAATCAGGAACACTGCTGTCAATTTGTGTTGGTATTTTGAAAAGAAATTTCACAGACTGTCTATCTACCTCATAGTTCTGGTTAGCTCCAACATCATATGTCATTACTAGCATATTACAAATAGAGCTATTATTATATAGTAATTTCATTTCAATACAGCACAGAATTTCCAAAGATATTAGCTGGTATTAAGTGCTGTTGTCAGCTTTTCACTGGGTGTCAGCATTAAGTTATGTGAGAATTAAGCTTCTGTCCCAAAGAAGCCATTTCCTCTAGTTCAACCTAAAGGAAAGAAGAAAAGGGAGGTAAAAATTATAATTACAAAGATCAAAGATCCTTTGTTTTCTGATAAGCCTGCTTAAATGGCTGAGGGTGATACTGCAAAGGGAATGGATAAAGTGGTGAAAACTGGTGTGGGAGTTGTTTGAATGATATTCAGTCTGCTGAAGCAACTTGACAAGTTCAACTTGTGACCTGATGCAAAGTGTCTGATTTTACCTAAAACAAATTACAAAGCACTCACACAATATTTTGCCAGCAGAAAGCATGTGGGTAGTGGTAGCAACTTCAGCTGACACTATCAGATCTTTACAAGGTTTTCTTTCTCTGGTGAGTGGAATGGGTGGCTACAGGAAAGAACAGTGGTGTCTACTTGACTGTAGTCAGGATAAAACCCTTTCTAGCTCTCCTTTATTAGTAGTTTTCATTTCCTGAAGTAATTTTCCAAGGCTTATACTGAAATTGAAAGAAATAAGTATTAAATTTGCAGTCTCAAATCACAGATTTTTATAAGCAAAAAAAATTTTCTAAAGGATTGTTCATTCTCTAGTTTCAATGGGAAATTTGAAATATTCAGCCTAACCCCTCATGCCCCATTCATGTTTGCCAATTTTAATAAATATAAATATATATAAATTTTAATAAATATAACCCACATCCACACATGGGGGGCGGGGGGGCATCTGTCAAAGTTTTTTCGATAAGAACATGTACAGACTCCCACATGCATGGACATCATTGGCCAACACTTAATCTTCTTAGATCCGTTTTGGGATACCTTATCACTGTTTGTGTAATGCCTGTTATATTACTCTGATTATAGTTAAAGTTACTACATGGTATACCCATGGGGTACTCCAGCTATGTAGCTGTAAAAGTTTAGCAATCACCATGAACTCAGCTTGATCAACTTCTGGAAAATACCTCGGGAATGTATCTCTCCACTCCCCTTTGCACATGGACCCATAAAACCGTAGTAAGCTGCCAAAACCCAGTCAAGAAGTTTTAGGCACATTCCCGTGTCCTGTTCACTAGTCTAAACTGTCCATCATAGCTATAGCTGACAGTTTAAAGTGGGGGGTATGAGAGATAAAGAAGTTACTGCAGTGTACAAAAAATAAATGACAAAGAATGCTGCCAAAGTGAATAGAAAGTGTAACAAGAAAACCAATTAAATACTTAAACATACCCTGAACAAACTTGTGTATATTGCTTAACTAACCAGACATTTATTTGTGCAGTATCTTAACAGGTTCCAATTTTATTCTTATGGCTTTGTTTATAAATGTTTGTGTTAATAAATAAAGGTCATTTTCTCCTTTTTACATGTTTTGTCAAAAATTACTAGAAGGTGGGACATTTCCAACCTATGATCCTAATTGTTAAAAATTTATGTGTAGAATTCAAATCTGGTAAGAAATTTTAAAAAGTGTCTGTGTTTAAGTACACAACAAATATTACTTAAAACAGTGTTATTTTCCAATGTGAAAATGACTTGGTAATTTATTTATTGCAGAAAAAGCCTCTGTATCTGGGAAATTTTGCTATATATATATATATCCATAACAACATTTTGCAGGTGCTGTGCAGATGTTAAATGTTGCTCATGAAATGCAAATTTTTGGCTTAACCTATCATCAGGGAAAAGCTGGAAAGAGAATATCATGTAAACTATCACGCTATTTTACTATATTTATATAAGTGTGAGGCCCAAAAGAACATCTCTCCTCATTGGCTTTTCTATCATTTGTGAAATCTCCTGCATGTTTGCATCCTGCTGTGTTGTCCCTCTTGCAAATGCTGATGTGGCTTCAGTCCCCTACAAGGGCCAAGACATGCAAATATGAAGCTTCTTCTAGTTGTCTGAAGAAGGTGTCATCTTCATGATCAGAAATATATGACACTGTCACACTTCATTTAACCTATTAATTCTGATCTTAGCTGGTTAGTAACTTATCTCTAGGCACAGCTCTAGGCATTCCTGTTACAACTTCCATTTCTCAAGTTTTTGTGTCTCTTCAATTGCTTTAAATTTCATTTAAATTTGTTTAAATTATTTTAGTAATTACACTTTATATACTGATCTCTGAAACACAATAATTAAACATTTCTCCACAGAAAAACCCCACATTTTTCTCTGATCTTATACATAATGCAAGCACCCTATATACATCAATTCAATTTGAAAATACCATATTACCTACAGATCATAAGAAAAGTAATTAAATACATTGATTAAATTATTTACATTAATTAAAAATATCACTCTAATACAAATATAGGAATGAAATTTCAAGTAAGATAATTCCTAAGTCTTGTCAAAAGATGGTATTGTAGTTAAAACTAATAGCTGTAAAAGACAAAACTGAACAAATATATGATTATTAAATAAAAGTTTTCCTATCCTTTTTGTGTTTCATCTACCCAATTATTTCTTTTGAACTGAGTAGTTGTTTTCATTTGTTGCTGGGTTTGTTTTTGTTTTTGTTTAGGGTTTTTTTGGTTTGATTTTTTGTTTGGTGTGGTTTTTGTTCTTTTGTTCTTTTGAGTTTTTTCCCTCCAATTACTTTGATAATAATCCAGGTGGAACAGCAGCATTTTATTGCTCTTTATGCTGTGTACTCTGTGATTTACATTCATCTGGGCTTTCCATCTACTATGGGTTTCTAAGAACTAGGAGTTACATTGTTTTTCCTCTCTAGTTACAAAAGCATTTTACATTTCTTCTAGCAATTCAAACCAATGAATGAAATATTCAGGCCCTGGCAACAATAATGTGTTTCAAGTAAGACAGCCTTTCCTATGATATAGCATAATTTTGGGAGGAAAGCAGAGAGAAGATAGATTGATCCCATCTATATCTTCCAAGTTTGAAGACATTTCTGGAGAATCACTTCAGATTGTTCCTATTTGGCATTTTATATTGTTCCTAAAGAGATCATAATACATAGTAATATTGAATCTAAATTATATGTGTTATTCTAAAGATACATTATCCTTTCTTATCATATGCCAAATAAAGCTCTTAAACTGCTAAGAAATCATCTAATACATGGAGCACAAGGTAGTAACAATAACAACTTCAGGGAGAATATTCTTTGGCTCCTGGGAAGCCTTAAACTTGGGAGGTATTCATGGTTAAAAGTGCCTTGAATGCCAAAATTCCAAATGCCAAAACATTTGCACCAACCTTATACTTGGTTTTGAATACCTAAAAGTGAAAAAACCCTCTTGGCAGACTTCCTTCACCTGGATATCCCAATGGCATTTTTCTCTCAGTACTCAATGATCTTATGACTTTTGCCCTCCTAGGTAATGTAGAAATGCAATATTAAAAACTTCATTATCTGAGATAATATAAACTGTTGTTTGGGGTTTGTTTTTTTTTTTTTTTTTTTTATGAGCTGTAGGATCTTGTAGTTTTAGATCTTTATTAGGTTTAAATCCCTTACATAAGAAACTTTCTTTTAAAACATGTCTGACCATACTATTGACAGCAGTAAAGTAATGGCCAGTCTTCGCGAATGAAGAACCGGGGAAGGTCTTTCCACCTTCCAGCCTGCGCATTGGATTTTTTAGGTGAGACACAGTGTGCGCGGAACTGAGCCCACCCTTTAATCCTGAGGTTCATCTGCCGGGGCCAAGCATGCTTGGACGGTGGCAGCGAGGTCCTCAGGACGAAGATGGATTGCCTTACAGGGCTAACGAGCTCCATCTGCCCGGGGAGTGTCCTAACCGGGAATCAAACCCAGATCTCAGCGTTGACAGCACTGCGGTTTAGCCACTGCACCACCAGGGGCACTCAATTGACAGCAGTAGGAACGTGGAGAAACTCTAGCTGAATCAAGAACTGGGAGTACTTTCTGAAAACAAAACACAACAACAAAAGAAAAAAAATCAATGAAAATTACTTTACTCTGCTTTTCACAACACTTTTTTTGGAGGAAGGGGGATCTGAGTAAGGTGAATCGTGTCTCTGACTACTTGCTGTATACAGTATCAAAATATACAATCTCTGCAGAAAGAAACTTAAAAGGAAATGAGAAATGCAAAGAATCAGGGGAAAACCACAGGAGATCTATGACTTGCTAAAAATCATGCAGAAGGCTGTTGTCAAAACCCGCAACAGAACTGAAGTTTCCCAGCTTCCAGGCAGCTGACCTATTCATTGAATGACAGTGTTTTCCCTTAGATGTTGAGTCCATTTTTCAGCAAACAGAATTGGATCCTTAGTAAGTCTCTATAATATCTTAGGATGAAACACTCTACAAGTATAAGGTTACATCGTTGCATTATAGGAAATTAATGCTTTTTTACTATAACTACAGACAGTCTGAACCACCCATCCACTGGCCTGTTTCAGAACTACTCTAGTGTTATCCAAAGGACGCTTTCTCACTTGTTAAGCCTTTTGATTTTAGAATAGAAAAGGCTGTTGAAGTGTAAAAAGTAAACTACATATTTTATTACTTTTATTGAATTTATTGTGAGTAATGGCATGCATTTTGAATAAGTAATGCTGCCTTATGTCCTACAAACTACTTTTGGAAACTGAAATAATAAATCTCATAAATTGTGTATTAAAACAGTAAACTGCACATTTGTAAGACATCCTCATTTATGTCCATAAAAACGTCTCTAAAAACAAGGGACTCTTTGCCAAGGAGTCAATCAGGTAAGTCCATATGTTATTGATTTCTCTATTGCTCTGCATCATTTAAAAATAGCATCAAAACCAAAGAGCATAAAACCTTACACTTTAATATGCTTTAAAGTCACTTCTTTCATCTTGTACTGTCTGTGGCAAACAGGCATGCAAAGTCTGCCTGGCTCACTGACTTTCTAAGGTCAGTGTTAGGTCCTGTTCTGGGAATCTGATGCCACTATTTAGTCAAAACTCAGTCTTCTACTGGTTATGAGTAGTTTGTACACAGTTTTGTACATACTATATATAGTTAAATAGATAAAAATTTAACAGAGAACTTAAAATTAACTTGCAATAGTTAATAGTAGGCAGAGACTAAGGGAACATTGACCACACAAGTGACATACAAATATTTTCAAATTCACATGCATTATACAAAAGTAAAACAATGGTACATACTAGTGGAGAAAATTTGGGACTTAACACAAGCTCTTCAGAGGGGTAAATGACAGGCCCAATATGTCTGCTGTCTCATACTCTGGGTTTTACCAACCATTGCATTTCTGAGACATGGCCAATATTGTGTAGATAAGTTGCTGTTAGGTCCTTTTCTTGAAATGTACAGGAAACTTGAATCAAGATTCCTGAAGAGTTTAGAACACTGTAGATATGCTACATGAAAGACTTTAAAACACTATAGCAAGCTACATGAGACCTATATCACAGCAACATGGACTGTTTTCTTACTAACCAGATAACCTAATTCTTAGCCCAGACTCAAAATGACCTTACAGATCAAGCAAAAATCTAAGAAAAGCTGAAAAGTTTTCTGCTTCTGTTTAATAGTTTTGCCTTTAAATAAGAAGACTTTAACAGCTCAAATGAGCTCAAGTTTTCAGCTGTGGCATTCTTTGCCTTTCTTCACAACACCTTTTTAACTGCAAATGACATGCAGCGCTAATTCCAAATTCCCTAGATCACTGAAAATCAAGAAAACTTGATGCTCTATATTACGGAAATCAGTTATGTCTTACTTCTTGCTTCATCATCTGGCAGAAGTTTTATTAATTGGGGATTTTTAATGAACTTATCACTTAGTTTTTGAGATCTGGATGCAGACCATTATGAGTTTTGAATTATGAAGGATCTATCACTAGCTTTTCCAAAAACTTAAAAATTGTATTTCTAAATGCTTTAAAAATATTTTATGTCTCAGAGCATTTATGACAATACTACAAACAAATAATTATAGGAAAGAAATATGAAATCTAGAAATAAATAAACTAGGATTCAATTTTGAATATTTGATTTATGTCCTGACATACTTTTTCAAAATTAAGAGTTAATTGTCATAGGAAACTGTAAGACTCAGTGAAAAATCTCTTGTAAGATCTACAACTCAGGCTTCTAAATCATGTGTTTACTATAAGACATTGGAGATTGCAACATTAGAAAAATATAGATTTTTATCATTGTCCGTGACAGAAGCTATTCTTTGAGCACTATTCTTGGATGACACCTTGCTAAAGAAATGTTTCTGTACTCAATTTAAGAAAAAAAATCATTAAGCAATTAGAAAGCTCAAAATTTAAAATAAACATATAGGTATATACACATGGAAACAAGCTTACATGTATATGTATATATATATATATATATATATATATATATATATATATGTGACATCTTGAATTGTACACTCCAGGAAAAATCATTCTAATTAAATAAGTAAGTGGTTAAGGAGAAAGATATATGGAAACTGGTAAGCAAAATGTGAGCAAGAAAATAATTTTTGAGACATTGTTAAAGCACAAACGGGAAATTTCAGCAAATGAGACTAGTAGACCTTTATAAAATAGTCACTTAACTCAGTTACTGCCAGTCATGAATAGCAGTATATTGGACTGTGCTTAAGAGATACATTTAGATGAAAACATAAGCAGAGTTATCTCTGAAGGCAAACCATTGACAGATAAGTTTTGAAATATTTCCAGTTTCTAGCCCTTTTCATGCACAACTATAGTAATTGACTTTTTTTGTTTTATTACAGACAACAGGTTTAAAGGACCATATTTCACTTTACTGAGTACCTAAAGCACTAGAAGAGCCGTCCTGCGTCATACCAATGGTCCCTCTACCTGACAGTTATGTTTCTAGGAGTGGTTAGCAACAGCTCCTTAAAAAAGTGACAGGGTAAATATTCCAGGTTCATTTCCTGGAAAAATTCTTCCAGCTTACAGAAAGTACACAGAAACAGAGTTAGAGCTAAAGAACTACATTTCATTTCAGGTTTTGAATTAATTCCCTTTGTCTCTGTTTCTTGAAACAAATGTTTGAGGGCTGACACCTCAATATAAATGTTTAAAAGGTATATTTCAATGCTTGTACTTGGTTATATATAATGATAATTATACTGTTGTATACTTTCACTAGCTGGTTATTTATTTACTCAGTCAGGTGATATAAGCAATTCTGTTTGACTTCTTTTGACCAACATATCCTTTGAATAAGTAAATCCAATCTCTTAAGAATGTAAATGAATATTAGTGGAATTAATTTGCATAATGAATACTTTTAAGAAAGTTGTGATAACTAGGCTGGAGAAAAAAAAAAATAAACCGCAACCAAATTCATTGAATAAATTATTCATTGCTTTTTTTGCTTTTAATTATTCATTCATCTCTGAATGTAACAAGGAACAATCCTCATGTTCAGCAGTTTTATTTGTGTTAAAAAACCAACAAAACTCCTGTTTCACTTCCATTCAGGGTTGCTCCTACAATTCATTATTAGGCTGATAATTTCTGCTCTGGTAGTTTATTTATTTGATGAATAATTTTTCCCTTGGTAGACAGCAGTTCATCCATTTAATTTAAAACCGTTCTCAATGTTTCTAGTTGAATTTCAGTCCTGTTTCTGCTTGGAGGACAATATATACAAAGGAGTCACATGTTTTTTTTCTGAGGAAGTCTAGCAGAGAGATATGTTAAACTTGATCTTTTGGCTGTAATTGATTCAGTTCCTGTATTTATATTATTAAGAACTCTTGCAGTGTTATCAGAGTTTTACCTTTAAAGGTTTTTTGCATATTTTATGTCTTTATAACGTTGTTTGTACTTGTTTTGAACATTTACTGCAAAATATTAGGAAGAAAAGATAAGAAAAATTCCTTAGCCTTTATGTGGAATCCAGGTTCCACAGCTACTACTTCTTATTCCTTGAGAGCACGTCCCTTTATTGACAAATTTCCTCAAGTGTTTCCTTTTTCTAACAACTAGTAATAAGATAATTGCATTAAACTGAGTGGCTTGGCAAAAGATGGCCATTAAAACATTTCCAAAAATTACTCTCAAACGTGTAGTTTTGTGTGCCACACTGTAACAAGGATTTAAAGCTATTGTAGCATCCAAAGCAGGATCACAAAGATGGTGAAGGGTCTATAGGTGAAACCATATGAAGAGCAGCTGAGGTCATTTGGCTTATTCAACCTGCAGAAGAGGAGACCGAGGGGAGACCTTATAGCAGTCTAGAACTTCCTCATGAGGAGAAGTGGAGGAACAGGCACTGATCTTGTGTCTCTGGTGACCAGTGACAGGACTCAAGGCAATGGTGTAAAGCTGTGTCAAGCGAGGCTTATATTGGATATCAGGAAAGAGTTCCTCACCCAGAGCATGGTTGGGCACTGGAACAGGTTCTCCAGGGAGGTAGTCATAGCACCAAGCCTGTCTGAGTTCAGAAAGTGTTTGGACAATGTTCTCAGAGGCATGGTGTGATTTTGGGGACTGTTCAGTGAAGACCCACAAGCTGGACTCAATGGACGTGGTGTACCTGGACTTCAGCAAAGTTTTTTACACCATCTCTATGTCATACTCCTAGAAAAGTTGGCAGCCCACAGTTTGGACAAGTTCACTCCTCACTAGTTTAAGAACTGGCTGGATTGCCAGGCTAAAAGAGTGGTGGTGAATGGTGCTGCATTCAATTGGTGTCTGATCACTGGTGGTGTCCCTTAGAAAACATGGATTTCTTGTTGAGGGAAGGTAAACTGGCAGCACAAATAAAAACAAGTTTGTGGAGAAGGGCAGCCTGTTCCTTTTCTTTAAAATGTTATCACTTCAATGTTCCCCTTCCGATTTCTTTGTAAGACAATTACTTCTCTATTTCTCTCTGGTGTCACCTTATCTCATGTTTTAGGAGTAAACCTGAGGGATTTATTAACCCTCTTGCCCAAAACACTTTTTGACTTTCAATCTCACCCTTGTATTTGATTTACTGCCTTTGACTGAAGAATCATTCACCACAGGACCAAGGTTGATTTATGCAAGCTTTAGAAGTTTTGAAAATGTTATGTTTCTTTCTTTGTAATATTTTTCTCTCAACCATTTTGACAAAAGTGACCATGACACAACAAAATATAAATGCAAATTCAGTGATTTGCAACAATCCGTCTTGCTTTATCTCTTCCAGATCTCTCCTCTTTTTGAACACCAAACCCTTTAGAAATGGGAGAATGGAACTTCCTCAGGAAAATTAATTTAGCAAAATAGATACTTGAAGAGGTACCAGGAATCCAGTGTGAGTGTCCTGAATCTCTGATACAACTAACTGAGTAGAGAGAAGGAACAGCGTAAATGTTCTTGAGGTTTTGTATTCTTATACCTCCCTTGGGCTTTTATTAGATCTGGAGGGCCAGTGTGTCTGATTTCACTTCCTTTCCTATACTATCTCCCTGCCTCCACCTTCTTCATAGGTCAATTTTCTTTTTAACCAGAAGAGTGACAACATGTATGTTAAAGTCTGTATTTCAAAAAGAAACTATGAAAAAAAAATGATACTGGTAGCTTAGTGATTTTATAGAATCATTTAGAGTGATGGAAATCCTAAAAGAGAATCGTAAAGAGTTTGCAAAATCATCCCTTGGTATTAGAGCCGTGCTGAATCTGGAAATATTTGGAAAGTCCACATAGCTTTACTTAAGTGAAATCAAACACTGAAAATTAATTCTTCACTACAAGCTGTAGTTACATTTCAAAAAGAGCATCATCTGCTCACCAGAAAGACAAAGTCAGGCATAGATCCAAAATAGCAGTAGTGTTAAAAATCTTAGATAAAAGGTTCAAGTTACCAATACACCTGTTCTTGAATCTCAATTCCCTAAAGTGCCTTCTCCAATTCACATTACAAAACTTACAGAAAATTTCTGTTCTGCTTAAAATCTGCACATTGAGTTTCAGTAAGCTTGTTTTTGGTTTGACGAGAGCCAAACCTTTGGGTCAGTGAGAGTAGAATAGAGTCCCTGAAAGGCTTGTCTCAGCCTTCACCACAGGAGAGATTAATGTCCTTCCAGAGTCACTGGACACAAGCTCCCCATCAGACAGATTAATTTAAACATGTGACCATATGTGCTGACTACAATTATCACTTTTTCTCAATCAGCAGAAGTGAAGTTCAGGAAATAACAACTTCCTTAAACATCCCAAAGACCCACAAACTGAACAGGAATTCCAGAATGGAATGTATATAAGAAAGGCATCTGAACAGTAGTAAAGATAAATTTAGCTGTACGCATTCTAACTCTCCTCAATGCAAACAATAGAAAAAGAGGGGAGTGCCCCTTTCCTCCCTGCAAAGTTCAGCTCCACGATTAGGCATCCCAAAGGTAGAGTAACCGCTTAGGAATTTGAAAGCTAATAAAATCTTAGAGTGACGAAGGGCAATGAACAGCTCTCTGAAAGAAATGTTGATTACCAACATCAGGTCTCCTTTCTTTAGGTAAATGGAAGCAGACAATTCTCTGTCAAGAACTCAGTCTTATCATTTCTGAAGAGAAGTCAAATGCCATTTCTCTTTACTTGTCAAAAAGAAGAAATTATCCTCCCCAGCTACACGTTATTATCCACCATCTGTGTGATAGTTTCTCGTAATTACTTGCATACAGCCTTTCTGATAAGCCTTATTCCTGACAAACAGAAAATAAAATTAACTCTCATATACTAGAAGAGTCACTGCAAAGATGGAATAAATATAGTAAAGCTTTAATTTTTCTTTTTCAGAAACCTGACAAGACAGCTGCTGAAACACACATTTAGAAATCTTTGTTTAGAAAGAAATTCTAAATGAAGCTATAGCCTTTGAAGCCTAAATGTGCTCCCTGGTCAACTGGAAGGAAATAGTCAGTTGTTCGCTTTAAGAAAGGAATCAACAGCTGAATAAATATAAGATAATGCAGATAAGATATGATAGCCAGCGTTGTTTGTTTTCTTTTTTGTCACTGAATTTTAAAATCTACACCTGGGTTAGGCACTAGTAACACATTCAGATGGTTTCTTAGGAAAAACAAAAAGCTTGTGTTTTGTTTTTACTGATTCTATGCATCTGTTTCACCATAAACTTTAGAAGGTTAATCCTTCTGATGACAGATCAGTTATTACTCTATTAAAAATTAGCTGATGTTATAGTCATGACTGGAAAAAAAAAAAAAAAAGGTGATAACTCATCCTTTTCTGAATGAAATAGTTTTTAATAAGAAAACAAAATGGTATGCCAGTTGAAGCATATCAGAGATGGTTTCATAGGTACTCTGATAGGCTTATTGTGCAAATGTATCATTTACTGTGAGAAGGATTGGATGTTGTTCCACTATCAAAAGAATTGGAAATTATAATGATATTTCATATACACTACAGCCATCTAACACTCTACTGAGGATTAGCCAATTAGGCTAACTGTTTTATATAGTCTTCAATTTTGGACCTGAAGTTTTAAGTACAATACCTTCATCATTCATTTTAAATCAATGTTGTTATAAAGCTGATCTTTATTTTTCTCTGATACTTGTCATTGTTGCACTGAATCTTTACTATTGACTTCATGTATCAGTGATCCGGCAATATTTTAAAGCAAAACTTATTTAACACAGACATTGTTTTAAGTGTTTTAAATGTTTAAAAACATAATCAGGCAGAAAATAAAATTATAGGTGAACAGTTGCTGTAGACAGAGATAATTTTTTAAAGGAACAAAATTTCATCTCACCATTAACATTAGACTGCAAATAATCTTCAATTACAACATAGGGGAATACAGAAAATCTAAACACTTTTTTTTGTCTTTGTGGCAAGACTACTTGTTCCTTGATTTAGGACTACTAAATTGTCTGCCACAGGGACAAAAAATTAGAATCCAGTGAGAGGAGTTCCAGAACAAAATCTTTTTAATTTTAATCTTAATTACAAAATATTTTATTGTCTTTTTTATTGAAATCCATTTGTTCTTATTCTCCAGGAAAAGCATAATGAACCAATTAATTTACATAAATGTAGAAAAAAAGGTAAGAAATTTAAGCAAAATATTAGAGAACACTTTTATAAAGTGAATAGAAAACAATCATGTGTGAATAGCTACTATGGAAATTCAAAGTTATATTAATTGAAAAGGATACTCTATTACTTACTAATTCAGTGTCGATATATTCAGGGTAGAGAAATCAATACTAGACAATGTAAAGACTTTCACACAGTCATAATCTCTGAATATCATCTATATATTTGTAGTGTAACCTATACCTGTTGCGTATGTTGCATTTCTTTTCCTGGAAACTAACAAAATGGTATAAGATCAAGTGTCTGGTCTGGGTTGGGGTAGAGTTAATTTTCTTTGTAGTAGCTGGTATGGTGCCAGTTTTGGATTTGTGATGAAAACAGTGTTGTTAAAATAAGGATATTTTAGCTTTTGTTGAGTGGTTCTTGCACAGAATCAAGGCCTTTTCTGCCTCTCACCCCATTCCACCAGTGAACAGGCTGGGGGTGCACAATGTACTGGCAGGGAGCACAGATGGGACAGCTCATCCCAACTGACCACAGGGATATTTCATACCATATGGTGTTATGTTCAGCATATAAGAGAGCGGAAGAAGGAAGGAGGGAGAAAGAAGGAAGAAGAGGGGACTTTTGGGGCTATGACCTCTGTCGTCTTATCAATGATCAAGAAAAAGTGTTATTAGGAGCAGCTGAAAGAACTGGAGTTGTTTAGCCTGGAGAAAAGGAGGCTGGGGGGAAACTTTATTGTTCTCTACAACTCCTTTAAAGGAGGATGTAGTAAGGTGGAAGTCAGTCTCTTCTCTCAAGTCACAATTGATAAGACAAAGGGAAATGACCTCAAGTAGCACTAGGGGAAGTTTAGCTTCGATACTAGGAAAAATTTATTTACCAAAAGAGTTGTCAAGCACTGACAACAGTAAATAGACTGCCCAGGAGAGAGGTGGAGGCACTATCCCTGGAGGAATTGTAGATGTGGCATTTGGGAACACGGTTCAGTTGCGGACTTGGCAGCGTCAGGTTAATTGTTGTACTTGATGACCTTGGAGATCTATTCTGACTAAATGATTCCATGTTCTATGACAGTTACCCATGAGGGAACCCTGGGTGTTTCTCTCTCATCATGCAATTCAAGAATTTATTTCATTTCGACCTCTGTATTGTCTCATCTTTGAAAAAAAATAAAATCAGAAGAACTAAATAAATTTTACTTATTAACAACACTTTATTGATAAAATTTCAGTGATTAACTTTGTTCAGGATATACACACGTATGTGTGACATGATTATTGTACATTACACAGAAAGTTAAGAGGACTATAATGCCCAACAGAAATACACTAATCAAGAGCTGATGCAAAGGACAGTTAATATCTTTTTCTTTTTCTACTTACCTACTAAACTTTACAAAGAGTATCTTTAAATGAAAGGGTTTTTCAAAAAATTAACAGATGAACTAATAAATTAATTTCACTAAATTAAAAAATTCTCTTGAATTTCACTTACAGGTTTTCTTGGATTTAACTGACTAAAAACAGCCCAAGAAACCCTTTTCCTCTCAGGAAAAAAAAAAAAAAAAAAAAAAAAAAAAAAAAAACAAAAAAAACAAAAAAAACACACACACACAAAAAACCCAACAAAACAAAAAAAACATATGTGTGCACCTGTGCTTGTTTAATGAAGCTGGTTTACTGATACAGGAGGCTACTGAACCCTCTTCACAGACTTTCATAAATCAATTTTTAAAACTGAGTTATTTAAATAATGTTATTCAGCTTTGGTCAGACCTGTATCATAGTGTTATGTTACTTGTCTGTGGCTTGATATCTCTACCTAACCTTTTTCTATTACTTTGTCCATGAGGGATTTGGATTAAATGGGTTTTTGTTATGACAGTTTTGCAAATTAGGGATGTTTTGCAAACTGATAGTGAAGTCTAGGTATAAGTCACTGAAGTAGACAACAGTTTGGATAATCTTTTGAAAGCTTCCTTTCCATCCTTTAATATTTAATGAAAATATTACAAAAAATAAAGATTATTCTTTCTCTGAAGAAATAGCTGAGAATGAAATAGACTGAAGTAGATACAAGTAGGCAGAGGAGAAGGGCTAAATACATAAGGAGAAATTTCTGCCCTCATTGTGTCTGCCATCCGAGTACACAGTACTTACTAAGACTTGAAAACAAAGATCAACCGCATTCTTGAAACAGGAGATACAATCATCATCATCATATATATTGTGGAGCCACAAAAAAATTATTAAATAATTTATTCTCTTCACTTTTTTTTTTTTTTTATGTGGAGATTTCCTTGCTCTACTACATGGACTCAATGAAGGCTCGGAACTAAAAACTATGTGCCGTAAAAGCATAGGGACCCATTTATACTGTCCAAGCATGACACTTCTACATGCTTTCTCATCAAATGTTACCCTGGAATACAAAATTTAATGAAAAAAAAAATACGAAGGAGGGAAGTTACTGAAGTGAGTTTTCATATAGCAATAATATTTTTAGCAACTAGATTTTTAATTTCACTTCCAGGTAAAGGAAATGCTTTCTATAAACACTTGCCCTACACAGAGCTGACCTGGTCTATTTTTGGAAAACATATGTAGACTAGCCACCTGTACTCTAATTTGACAAAATGTTCAGACAATAATAAGGCTCAATTTTGCAGTGCCTTACTCTTACTGAAGCAGCACAAATGAATTAGGACATTCTCATAATTTATATTTCAAAAATACCCTATCTAATAAAGACATCAAAATAACTAATAATAATAATAAAAACTCCCACATGTGGACAATTTAGAAATGTGAAAGCTGTTTTTATTTCAAAGTTCTTGTTCAGATAACATGTACTTCAACATACAGCTCAAAACTTCCACTTTCACTAGTTACTTGTTAGCTCTCTGAACCGAAACAGTTTAATAAACTCAATACAGAGAAGAACTATGCAAAAAAACTTGTTGGCTTTCAGTTGTCCCTGATTTTTTGCATCCAGTACGTTTTTCTGTGCTGGTTGTATGTTTCTTCCATCCTCAAATGAAACAATATTTACTTATTGTAAAATATTTGCATTATGCAATTTGAAAGGCATTATCTACACACAAATAAATATGTCAATCATTGTAACTCAGTGCTAAAATCTGTACAGAAAAGTGTCTTCTATTTAAAAATTCGTTTATTTCAGTGTCATACGACCTTTCTTTACAAGAGTTCAAATAAAATTCTCTTTTAATAAATGGTCCTTAAATTGAAATAAACATCCATATACTAGTAGCTGTAGGATTTTTAAAACATCTTGGGTGGTTGAAATTTTAGAGACATACACTTAATGTTGTTTATTTATGCCCTGGGGATAAACTTCTCATTTTATTTCTCATAAATTTCTGCATCACCTTTTAAACAGAAAGACTATAAAGTTTACATCCTTTATTAATAACTATCCTGAAAACAAAAGCATTAGTTTGCTACCCCAGTCATCTTAAATATAAGGTAGATATTGAAATAAAAATAATCTACTTCCTGTAGGACTCTTTTTATAAATATAGGGATCAGTCTGAGTGCCTTCAAAAATATTGTTATTTGTTTTCTTTCTAGTCAGCTAGATAACTTGGTTAGTAATCAAGTATGAATTTTTCTAGGATAGAATAACTTTTTCAGCAATGGCTTATATAACCAATGATTGAGTCTGTAACATTAGTTCTATTTGGTTTGGGGTTTTGGTGTGGGGGAGATTGGAATATTTTGGATTTTTTAAATCAGAACTCACAGAGTTTTAAAAAAAGAATCAGGCTGGTGGTAGACTGAGTGGAAAAGAGCTCTGGAGGATGGGCACTGGTGACAGTGAGCTGTGCAGAAGCCATCAGCAAGCCCTGGAGGGAAAAATGGCCAGCAGTATTAGGGCTGCATCAGCTGGAGCACCACCAGGAGATCAAAGAAAATTTATATCTACCTCTATCTAGCACTCATACATGCTATATCCAGTTTGGAACCTCCAGTCCAGAAAGACCTCAACATACAGTAGTGGAAAATGACCAAGATCATCGGACTGGAGTAGTTACCCCCTAAGGAGAGGCTGAGAGAGTGGGGTTTGTGCAGCCTGGTGCAGACATGGCCCTGGGGAACCTCACAGCTAACCTCTAAAGAGAGGAGGTGACTGTGAGGACATAGTTTCATCCTCACACTGGTTCATTGTCAGAGGATGAGGGACAACAGGCATAAAATGACACAAAAGATGTTCAGGCTGGATATAAGAATCTTTTCTCAAACAAATAGTCAAGCATTGAAACACGTTGCCTGGAGAGGTCATATCGACTCTGTCCTTAGAGGTTTTCAGAACCAAACTGGATAAAGTCCCCAAGGTCTGATCTGACTGTGCTGTTAGAAGGAGGTTGGTTCCAGAGTGAATTATCCTATGCTCCTAATGAAAAGAACAGAAATGTGGACATTGACTACCCTAAAACATGTAGACAGAAAAAGTGAACTGAGTTGTCTTTATCATTTCCATAGACTTTGAATTGTTCCTTGCATTCACTAGTTATAAGAAACTCTAGTTCAACTGATGATTGAGTCTCTTGAATATCTAGTTTTAAGACTTCTTACATACCTTAAAAAGGGATTATTTAATGAAGATTGTACAAGTTATTCCTATGGGTCCTGGTGTGTGACCCAACACCTGCAGCTGCCATAAGAGCTGGCATTAATTGTCTATGGTATTCTCTCTTTTACTTATATTATTTTTGTCATGAATTCTTCTTCTTGTCTTGGAGTTAAACTATGAAAACCTATTGCTTACTATAAAAAGCTCTAATATTTCAAAGTTTCTGTACTGGAGTTTGGATATTTAAAGATAATTTCTATCAGGCTATTTTATCTTATCATGACAAAACCCCAGAATGGTTGTTTTCCAGTGACAGTTTACCTAGAAAAGTGTCTTGCTTAAAGGTTGCTTTTAAGCAGTTTTTAATACACTTTCTAAGTTGGCTCTTGATCTACCTTTATTACCTTCTCCCTCACAGATGTTGCCATCTTCAAAGGTTGGAATTAGCATAAGTATGCATAATGTAAAAGCCCCCAATGACTAACAATATACAAGTAGATGTACCTCTTATTGACAAAGAAATTATTGTATCATAAATTTATATAAGAAAGAAGTTTTTATTAAGATATTGAAAACTCATGCACTTGTACAGCTAACTTTCAAGCTTCTATTTACCTTTAGAACACGCTTTCAGCAGTTACCTAGGTTTTAAATTAAGTTCAGTTCAGAAAAGTCAGGACATCTGAAATATGGACAAACAACCTAATTTTGTAGGGAATATTTATAAGGATTTTGTAAGGAAATACTGGAAGAGTTTCATCCCACTAAAAGTCTTTTTATTGTAGACTGATCTGAACAAGCTATTAATGCATGTTTTAAAGAAAGAGACCTCCAATACAATCCTGTTCATCTTTTTAATTTATAATGGTTAAGGCACAAATGAGTGGAATGTAACAAGAGAGTTGTTAAATGTTTGAAGCAAAAATCTGCACTGTAATATTGCTGCAAAATTTAAATTGGCTGTAAGTTTCGCTTAGGGGCAGGGAGTTTAAGGAACATCTGGAGATTCTGAAATAACCTGCATTCATTTATGTTATTTAAGTTGTAAAATCATATTCAATCTTGACCCACTCAGGAAATCTAACATAAACGTCCTGCTGATTTTGACAGCCATACAGCAAAAACACCCTCTAATGAGTATTTAATAGTCACCAAAAGTTTTGCATTAAGTACAAAGCCCTTTTGATTACTTATTCCACTAATTTAAAGTAAATGCTTTTACAGATGGCATCTGTTAGGACGCAGAGCGTGTGCTGCATTTATATGTAGTCATTGAAAATAAATTCCAGCTTTGGTATAAGGACTGTACAAAAAAGATCAAACACAAAACACTGAATAAACATTTACTAGTGATATTTTTAAAGCTCTTCATAAAAGCTTATCCAATACCAGAATACAATACTCAAATTATATGAAATAATTCAGAAATGCTTTGTCAAATTAGCACCTTAAGAAAAACGGCTGAGACAAAGTAATTGAGCTCTTCCATTTTGTTTATCATCTTCCCTGGGGTGCAACAATATTATATTTCAATATACCCTCAGACTGTATTACCTTATGAATAAAGGAAAAAAAATCTAAACTTTTAGCTACTAGAGATTAATGAAAGAACAATAATGTCTTAGATTTAAATGAGAAAAAATAAAGAAAAAACAAAGCTATCAGCTACTTTTTTGAAGAGGGATATGGGGAAACGTTATTTTCTTGTCATTGCCAAGAATTTTGTCAAAAAAGTCATGCTAAATTATGCATTCAAAAGTGTGCAAATTAAGAATAATCTTTGTCAATTTAAAAACATGCCCCCAAAACTGCAAATATTTAATGATTTGATATGTTTTCAAAGAAACATCTTCTGCATATTTTAGAACATAGATATATTGAGGGCATATTGAAAAATAAAAAGACTTTTAAAGAAAATATCAGTTAAATTAAATGCAAAGTATGTAGCTCTCTTTTATGCATATAAGCATTGGGAAACATAAATGTGTTTGTTTGTGTGTGTAATACATTAACAAACTTTTCAAGTTTCATGCGTACAAAAAATCAGGATGCAACCAAGATGCCCAACTGAACTCAGAAAACAAGAGCACTCAGTTTCAGTAATTTGAATGAAAGCTGTGGGTTTTTTCCCTGTTTTTAATAGATCACCTATCCTAGAACGTCAAAAAAATAGGAAGAGATTCTATTATGTTCAGATAGCAATTACTGCTCCAGTCTTCACCTGTAAGCATCATATGCTGATGAGTACATGAAAGACCAGCCTTATTTAGCAGACAGTAACAGCCTATATTTCATTCATTTCTAACCAGTGTGTTAATAATACAATTCTGAAAATGCTACATCTTCTGGGAGAAAAAGCATAACTCACTGACCTTCCTAAGTCTGTGTTTGGTCTTTACCAGTTTGATTTTGTTAGAACTATTTCAGTGATAAGAGAATAATGAACTTTTCATCCCTATAGACTATATCCTATATTTATTTTTCCATCTCTATGGAACAATAACTTTCAAGGAGCAATTACATACCACAGGAACACCTTGTTCCTGAACTGGTTTTATTCCAGTTACCTTTTTATGAGGTGAGAGGTTCAAGGCAAGTTGTTAGTAATAGGAGGCCTAGGATACACATTAGTGTAAACTAAGGTTGTACAGACAGAAATTTCAGTACTTCTCCCCTGTAATTGATAACTGCATGAAACAGATACAAGAAACTATGAATTTAGAACTTTGCACCAAATTTGCATTGCCTCAGTATTGTGTCCACATCCTTAGTGTTTAAGCCTATACGTAACTGAACTTTTAAATTGAAGGATGGGGGAGGAGGCAGGGGGAAGTTGCTGTGCAGCAGCAGCAACAGCCAGAGAGAGGAGTGAGAATACATGAGAGAAACAGCCTTGCAGACACAAAGGTCTGTGAGGTAGGAGAGGGAAGAGGGGTTCCAGGTGACGGAGTACATATTCCCTTGCAGCCTGTGGTGAAGACCACGATGAGGCAGACTTTCTCTCTGCAGCCCATCAGGTCCACAGTGTAGCCAATTTCCACCTGGAGTATGTAGAGGACCCCACACTGGAGCAGGTGGATTCCTGAAGGAGGCTGTTATCCACTGGGAAGCCTGCATTGGATTAGGGTCCTGACCGGACCTGGGGACCCATGGAGAAAGGATCCCCCACTGGAAAAACTCCTGGCAGGATGTGACCTTGTGGGGGACCCAGTCTGTTCCTGAAGGGCTGCATCCCAGAGAAGGGCCCCATGCCTAAGCAGCTCATGGAGGACTGTCTCCCATGGGAGGGACCCCATTCTGGAGTATGGGAGGACTGTGAGGAGTCATCCCCTGAGGAAGAAGGAATGACAGAAAGAACATGTGATGAACTGACTACATCCTCCATTCCCTGTAACCCTGTACCACTGGGGGATGGAGTTAGAGGAAATAGGGAGGGAAATTAAACCTGGGAAGAAGGAAGGGATGGGGGAAATTGTTTTTAGGATTTGGACTTTATCTCTTATTACTCTACTCTATTTTGACTGATATTAAATTGGACTAATTTTGCCAGGCTAAGTCTGTTTTGCCCATGACTGGGCAAAGTAACTGGTGAGTGATGTCTGTCCCTTTCCTTATCTCAACCCACAAGCTTTTCATTATATTTTCTCTCCCGTATCTGGCTGAGGACAGGAGTGATAGATCGTCTTTGGTGGGCACCTGAAATCGAGCCAGAGTCAACCTAACACTTATTCAAATGGGGTATTGAGAGCAAATAGAAAGTCTGTGTGGAATATAACCCAACACCAACCAGAAAATAAAATTACATCCCTAGATATCAGGAAGCATAGGAATAAAATGAGTATTGTTAAAAAGTCAAGATTGCTCATCTCTGAAGAGGAAATTATGAGAAATAATAAAAGTTCTCTGCTGTATAAATAGAAAGAGAGCAAGAACACAATAAAAATGAGGCCAAAATATAGTAGAGATAATAAATAATCTATGTAGAATCTAAAATGTAAAAGAATATCTAGCTCACTTTTCAGTAAGACTGAAGATATGATACATGGAGAAAAAAGTTAATTCAGGGAATGATTATGTGAAAAAAATATAATAACTTCTTAGGTAGAAACAAAGTTTCAAGATCTAAAAGTCAAAGGATCATATGACATTTACCACATGAAAACTGCAAAAAACAGGTATATGAAACTATAGACCCAGAAACAAGGTATTTTAATGAACTTATCTTTATAAAAAATGTAATATAAAATGAAATATCAATATTTACTTTATGGAGATATGATTGAGGAACCTGAAGAATCATTAATCTGATATGAATTTTTTTTAAGCTTTTAGAACAATTGTCAAAATACATGATAAAGTCAGAAAAGGAAATGGAAAATGGAGCATTTTGCAACGTGAATTTAGTGAAGTACCTGGTGTTTGACTCCCATCTTTGCTATCTGGTCATAAATATTTTTGTAACAAAGGCAATATGGAAGACTTGGTTCCTTACAGTTTTCTTATAGAAAAAACATTATTAACAATAATCTTAATAAGCATAATTACCATTCCATTCTTCCCAAACTGATGAAAACTATGAAACGTACCAGTGGATAAAATCACGTGGAACCAGAGCAAACAGCTTCCTAGACTTAGGAAGGCAGTGGCAACACACATGAGAAAGAAGATTAAAACAAAATAAATCACAAACAGAGACTGGAATGAAAGAGCTGGGCGACTTTGAATATGGTCTGGTCCATCTGCTTCCTAAAATCTATTCACCTGTTAAGTATGGTTTGCAATGTAAAGGTGATTGAACACCCCATCCTACCATTAGTTTACTTCAGATACTTAACTTCTATTGTCTTATCACCTTTCTTTTTGCTAAAAATTTTCTCTTTCACACTGCCAAGGATGCAGTTTTCAACCTTTCACCCACCTGTCACATCACCAGTTGTCAAATGTCCACTCAAGCAGTGAAAAAAAAAAAAAAAAAATCTAAGTTAGATGTAGCAAAATGGTTTTAGATTGTATTTAGGTTGAAGGTTGTTACTTTGTCTAAGTTTGAGGAAATATTTGCATATCTAAGAGCTTGTCTGATTTAACTATACCTGTTGTTTTAGTTAAAATTGTTGTGAGTTCAAAAGGAAATTGAGGAGATATTAATAATATTTTTCAATGGAGAGCTGTGCTGCCTTAGTCAAGATTCCTCTGATGGCAGATAACCAGGGGAAAAAAAATGCAACTTTCTTCATATGAAATAAAATGCACATAGTTTAATTTACATGTCTGAAACTTAGGCATTCAAACTTTAGGTAATCTGTCTGCATTCCACGATATTCAAAGAAGATACAAAGGATCTTCAGATGACTTCATCTTATTCTAAGATAGGTGTACAGGGCAGGTCTTCTGAAAAAATAAAACTAAGAGGAGGTGAAAAAACCTTGGAAACTGCATATAACCATAAATAGCAAGATGTAGGTTAGTCCAGTCAAACCTGGAGTTGGATGTTTGCGTGCTGTATTACATCAAGGGTTGAGGTGCTGTATTACAATTGTCTGTCTAGATGAAAGTCTAGATGAAAGCAAAAACTAAAGTTGGATAATCTAAAAAATAGAAAACTAAGATAAAATCACACACAGACTTCAAACAAGGAAAAGGTTTCTCAAGGCAAAAAGAAATAGTTCTTCCTTTGAACCTACAAAAGATAAGACTTGGTGCTGAACTTGCACTGAAAAAAACCCAGAAATTTCAGGTTTGAACTGTGAAACATTTTCTAGTGGTTTGAGCAGTGATGTGCTAGAACTGATAGCCTAGAGATGGTTTTGGAATTTTTAAGAAGAGAAAGGGAAAATATCTAACAATAGCTGCTCTTTGTTTGAGATGGATTAGGTGGTTTCTTGTGATCCTTTACAGACCGTGTGACTTGAAGAGAAAGTGTGATGGTGAGATGACTGGGCCACACAGTATGATGAATTCATATGAAAGGCAAGTTTTGCGCTGTATTTTTTCAGAGAAATAGGTAAAAAAAGTTGCTTACTAAATGCCACTAGTTGGACTTCACTGGAGCTCTATGGAGAGGTGTTCACTGGTGTTCCAAAATGGTTATATGAGATGGCAACAAGATAATAAAGTCTTACTAAGATCCTGGGACAATAATCTACCCAGAAAGACCCAAATGATAGGTTTATATTTACTACAAAATGACAAGAAGTGACCTAGCTCTAATCTGAAGTATTTAGCCCAGTTGTGTAACTCTGTGCAATACTAAGACATTCTTCAACTTACTTGCATTTATCTCTTTATACATACTGTAAATGATTTATTTAGTCTAGGGAAATGAAAATTAAGTGGAAAATTATTTTCTGTGTAAACACATCAACAGTAAAAACAGCAAAAGAAGACCAGAACAATTTAAACTAAGAAATAACACTGGCTTGATAATAAATGTTGCAAAGTATCAGGAAGACTAATTTGATTGGAACTGCAAATAATGTATGCTTTAAAAGTGTGCTGAATTCCTTTCATTAAAGTGGCACATATGAAACAGTTCTTCCTTCAATACTTCAACTATTTTCAAGATAGTGTGAGCATTTTGGTTCATTTCTATTCATTCATCATTCATCAGTCATATGTAGCATTTTACTTCTTTTATGTGCAGTTATAATACTCTTAAGATTAAATTTAATTTATGTTACCCACTGTAATGACCTAAAGGGTTATTCAGTCTTGTGGGTATATAGATCTTGTGACTGTGAGTTCATAGGGTTATGTAATATAAGAGGACATGGTGACTTTATCCTCTAAATTTCACTACTTCATTACATATTGTCACCAATGCCACTAAAATCACCACTAGCAAGTATACCTCTGATTAATAAAGTGCATTTATAAATGTATCTGTCAAGTTATTGCAAATTATTGTTTACAATAAATATCATAGCAATAGGAAATTACAGAAACACACAATAACAGAAATCAAGTATATATGTAACATTTCAGGTTATGACAAACTTACTGCTAGTGAAGCAGGTATTAGTAATACAGCAGAAGATTGTTCTGATAGATTTCTTACATATATGTGTTGCACCAAGCACATTAGACAGAATGGAGAAGGGGAACAAAAAGACTCCAGAATGGGACCCATCCCAGAAGTGAGAGGACAAACTGAACTGTCTCCAGAAGTGGGCGCAGAAGGGAAGTGATAGAATAACACACTATCTCACTTTGAAGATAATTCACATCTTGGAGTTTGGAGTCAGACAGATGTCCCTGGTAATGGTCCAAGATCTTGTTGAATGTTCATGCAGACCTATTTAGAACAGGAAAAAGTATGCAGCACAAGGACTTTCTCAGAGACAGAAGCTCCACTTGGGATAAAAATGAAATCATATGGAGGCACAATTAGGCATAGGACATAAATACTTCAGAAAGCCAGTAAATGCTCTTGCTTTCTATTTTTCACCTGTTGCAGCCAATAGATAATGTTTTTTGATCTCTCAGATAATTTTTTCCAGACTTTTTTAGGCTTGTACTATTCTTGCCATTAGAACAGACAATCATTTTTGCTATTAGTATTTCAGCAGACATTTAATTCTCTTCAGTAATTTTCCTATCTAACCAGGTTGCCTTTCTGATAGCTCATATCACCTGCATAATGAAATATCCTATGGTTAATAGCACCTTTGTCAGAAAAAGTCATAGGATTAAGAAATACATAAACCATTTGTATGCTGGATAACTTTCCATATGTAGTCAATTCTACCTCCTTCAAGCTTCTTTATATTGATGTTTATTGTTACCTTGTAGAAGATTCAGAAGTAGACATGGATCCCAAGTGCATGAAGTACTGGGCAAATAATGGAAATAATTTTCTTGTGATTTACAAAAAGGAAAAAAGACAAGATTAAAAAAACAAACCCCAGTGTTTTAGAAACAGTTGCAGTGAGATCAATGTTCTATTTTCAACACCTGGAAAAAACTGTACAAGTTGCAGAGGTCTTTCTTTCCATCCAGGCAATCCAGGTGGACCACTACTCCTTTTGGTTTTTGCTTTGGATACTCTCATTAAACACTTACTAGGCAATATTCACTGCATGGACAGTTTGGTGAGTTAAATAATTAATTTCTAATTTTTACACTCCAAATGCTAGTTTTGCTTTCACAGAAACTGTTTTTCCAAATGGCTAGGCCTCCTTTGAAAATAAGATTTAAATGTTTCCATAAGATGTTCTATCATAGTTACTGACTAACAGCTACTGTAGATTTCAGAATATATTGCAATGCAGAAAATACTAAAAATCGTTAAGCCAATTTGAAATACCAAATTGAAATGTGCAAATACACAACTTATTAGTCAAAGATGTCATGTTCAGGCTTCCCAAAGCAGAAATCTCTCAGAATTTCATTTAATAGAATAAACACTACATTCTTGTAGTAGCCTGTACATATTCATAGAATCATAGAAATGTTTAGGTTTGAAAAGACCTTTAAGATCATCAAGTCCAATTGTTAACCTAACGCTACCAAGTCCAGCACTAAACTATGTCACTAAATGCTCTACCTACACATCTTTTAAACACCTCTGGGGACCATGACCCAACCTTTTCCCTGGCTAGCCTGTTGGATTCTTGACAACCCTTTCAGTTAAGATAGTATCTTAAAAATCAGTAAAGACTTTTAAAAATAACACTGAATCATAAAAATAGCTTTTTCATTTGTTTGGAGGTTAATAATTCAGGTAGATGGTTTGGAAACCATAGATGGTTTGGAAAATTACTCAAAGATTTCTTGTATCACCACAGGCATGTAACATTTCTTAAAACAATTTAAGTAGAAATTAAGTACTATATGTCAATAAAGATTAATACAAATTTTAAGAAAAAAACCCTGTCATATTACACCATGCATAAATGTACTACCCTAACTGAAAATTATATAGAAATGTAACAGTAAAAAAATATCTTTAAGCAAGACATTTTCACTGGGGAGTATTTAAGTACTTTTTTTTCTCAGTGGTAGGGCAATTCAATGTATGTGACTGTTGCAAGGAGCTGTCTTATTTCATTCAATGTATTAACAATCCTTTCAGATTTGTTTGAGAAATAACTTGTCCTTTCTTCACTTGGAAAGACCCAAAACCACTCAGGATCTTATGAGAAATGTGATGCAAAATTTTATCTTGAGTACAAAATTAAGGGGTAATTCTTTATATTTTAGAAGTAAAAAAAAAAAATATATATATATATATATATACATATAAAGAAATGAAACAAAAATTTGGAGGAATAGATAATGTGAGGAGAAAAAATATTTCCAGAGAAGAAAGGGTTCTTCAAATAATTTTGAAACAAATTTGGCTGTGTAGGAATACATAAGGAAAAGGAACCACAGGAGGGCATTTGTAATCAGGAAGTAATTTTAGTTTTAATGAGGGGAAGCAGTAGACAAGACAGGTCTTTAAGTCACCACCTGGAGGACTTTAAAGGAAGACGAAAGCTCAGAAAAGACATAACAGATTAATTTTATAATGTTTTTTTTTTTTTTTTTTTGGGAAAAGAGAGAGGTTGCATAATAAGCTGAGGGGCAATAAGACATGAGGGACTTTCTGTGAAATCCAGGAAATTACCTATGTAGGAGGTGATAAGATTGAAGACAGGCTGTGATCAGAAAAGACTACCAAAGTCAAGAACTGTATGTAGGATAGAGGACTAATGATCATGATGTCCATTGTTAATCTAATTAACCTTTTTTACATTAAATTATTCTTATTAGAAGTAGCAGTTTTAGGCAAATACTTATATCATGAAGAGAGATTTACCACGTGAGAAAAGGAAGGTGAATGGCATAAAAAGTTCTTGTATGAGAGTCTCCAAAGAGCAGAAGTAGTAAGTAGTGAAACTGTGCAAGCAACAGTGACTGCAGACAAAATGATCTTAAAATGTTCAGAAAAGTAAATAAAAAATAAAAGACAAAATAAAAGGTTATAAGCTGTTTTAAGGCACAGAAGCTTTATGAGTGAAATTTATTTGCAATTTTTAGCTGTGTTTCCCAGGAATTTTAGCATAAAGGTTCTTATTTTTGTATACAGAACATCAGTACATATTGAGAACATTCCTTGATCAATTAAAGCCCTTACCCTTTCTTCTGGAATGAATTTCATTCCATAACATTAACTGGTCTTTGAATGAATTCTTTGTTTGTTACTAGACTGTGCATAATTTCTTAAGCTTTTCCCTACCATACATTTTGGAATTAAAATGACATCACAAATTATGCCCTGAGGAATATCTTACTTGACTCATTTACAAATAAATTAATATTTTAATGTATCTGGTTTTATTGTTTTAAAAATTTATTTCAAACATTTTGCATTTCTAAAAGGATTTTTTTTTTACATCTATAACCTTAAGGCATCCTGAATGCTTTTTCCTACCAATAATTTCTCTGAAATTAATAGATATATAAGGGATGAGAAAACCTTCAGCAGAGCTGCCATTTGAATATGTTCTTAAATCCAGAAATAAAAACATGCATGTGCATACTCTGTTATTTTTAGATATCCTGATTTCTGTTTGTAGCAATCAGTTTGTAACTTTAAATCCTAAACTCACAGAACTGTTCAATAATTTCCTCAGACAGATGTATTCTATATTTTGTAAGGAAACTTATTAAAGAGATAAATATTTTTGAAACTAGTTTTATGTATTGCTAACATTAATAAATTCTTGGGTTCTCATTATTCTGTATTGATATCTGTGAAAGCATTTCAAAGGTATTGTCAGTTTTCAAAGATGTTGTGTTGTAAGGCTTATATCTTTATAGGCATATTTCCATACTATTTTCTAAATTATTGCACAGCTAACAATAACTCTTCCTGAAAATTCTCATTCAAACTGGAACAGCTGTGTTATATCTTTTTGGATGTATCATCCTTTCCTCACCACTAGAAATAATGAACAAGAAGGTCAAATAAACATGTACTTTTGGCAGCAGACAAATAAAAAGTAAACAATCAATATTGTTTCTAAATACAAAAACTAATGAAAAGAATCTTAATGGGAGAAGTGACTCACAACAATAAATACAGCAATCCACTCTCTAGAACTAGATTTTGGCTGCCCTTTCTGCTCTTTACTCCCTGAGCTGGGTTGTAAACTTCTATTACTGTTACGCAAATGTCAATAAGTAACTCTGAGATTATATTATTTGAAAAAGAAAGTTCTGTTTTTATCCACTCTAAGTATAAACTCATGCTTAAGATAAATTAATGTCACACAAACACTTTGACAGTATGGCTTTTAAAAATATTAATTTCCTATAGAGAACCTGATCCGATCAATGAGGTTCACTTTGGAAACTGGTGGTCAATTATGCCTTTTAAGATACTAATGGTTGATTAGAAAATAGTTTTTAGTCTTGGTATCTAAAGGAAATACAATTGTAAAGCAACTTGAATTGAATATATGACCTGTACCTGGTGACCTGATGGCATTTTGATCTTGGAATGCATAGTAGTTCAGAAGTGAGATGATGGTTCTGTCAGATGCAGTATAATTTCTAGTGATAACTAGTGCATAAATATAACCATCTTACTGATAATTTATGTAAATGACCAATAATCAGTTAGACGCCTAAATATATAATTTATTTCCTTCAGTAGTTTCTTCAGTAAAACAAGTCTAAATGAAAATCTAAAGCACTTTATTTTGGTAAAAATATTTCAGCAAATTTTTGGAAATTGTTTTCTGTCCCTCTTTTGTCTCATAGGGAAAGGTAAACAGCAGAATAGATACCTATGGAATTCATACAAAGAAAAGACATTATCCCTAAAAGATAATTGAATGTCAGTAGTAGTGGAGACATTCTGAGAAACTATACTGTTTTCCCTGGATCACCAATGTCACTATCAGTCTCATAAATCCCATTTTTACACAGCACTTGCATCAAGGCCTCTTATCGAGGGTTACTCATGGGGGTTTGTGTGGGTTTGCTTCTGTGTAAAGACTCCTTTTGACATTCCTTAGAGACCATGTTCATTTACAGTTTCTGTTACAGTTAATTCTCAGAGATATAATGATCTATTTCTGGTCGAATACTTTCTACACCAGTTTTTCTTAACTATTTAGCCACCTTTACTACTTAACAAAATTATCCATCTGCACTGAAAACAGAACTGCTTTCATTTTGAAGTTATTTCTTCTGTAGGTACACAGATAATGAAGGAAATATGGGCCCTGAATTTGGACCTATTCAGTTGTAATACATCAAAAGGTGCCAGAGAGAAGCCAACAAAAGATAGATCAACCTGCAAAAAAGATGAACCTAAGGCCTAGTTTATAGCCTGCCGTCTATCTAGTCCAGATTAAACACTATATATTATTTAGTGTAGTTGTAAAGAATGGTAAACCAGCAAGTTCATTGGGATTTATAGAGGATTAACCCATCTAAAAAAAAACAAATAGCTGTAATTTTGATGATATTTTAGAACCTAAGTATGAAAGTATGAATTTTTTATTGAAAGACCTTTTTTATCTTGAGCATCTGCCATTTCCAAGGTAGATACTACTTTTTGTAGGACTTAATCTCCTGTGAACGAGAATTTTCTCAGTCTTTCCTCACATCTTCTCCCAAGACGCCTATGGAAATAAGATACTGTTTTTCCTGGTATCTGAGAGGTGTAAACTATTGCTTAGTCAAAGTAGAACCCTTTCTTGTGAAAGAAAGGTGACAAATGTAAGAAAATTTCACAATTTTATTTTCTCAGTGTATGTTTCTCTGTAAAAAGAGAAGCATTCAAGAGACTTGGACCCTTGAAGAGCTCAAAAAGGGAGGAGATCAAGAACCATGGGAAGTAAGTGCCCCTTCAAAAAGATATGTTAGAAAAATCTATTATTGCCAGGTGGGATGCCTGACTGACCCCAGACTCCGTCTATTGTCACTTCTTTTGGGGATAGTTGGGCCCTCCTGCTCTGTCCCTTGAGCTTGTCCCTCATTTTTGGGATTGTTTGTCTACTTCTGAAAACTAATTCACTTCATTTTTGTATTTGTATATAGTCATACAGTTAATCTGTATTAAATATATCTGATGTTATATTGTTGATGTTTGCTTCACTAATGTTAAATTGTAGTAATTTTTAATAGCCTCCAGCTATTTTCTTGTTGTTGTTATTGGTTGTACACAATACCAATTGAAGTTATTATTGTTTGATACACCATATTATTGATTGATATTACATTATGGTTTGCTGATAACAATTAGTAGTAGCTTGATCTATAGTCATTCATATTCATTTTATTAATCATAATTGTACTTGCTACTAGTGATTTTTGTGATAGTGTGGTAATCTGTAGAAAAGTAGTGAAATTTAAAGCCTCTGTATCCTTGTGTATTATGTTATCCTATGAACTCAGAGTTACAATCTCTATACACCCAAAGGCTGGATAACCCTTTAGGTCATGATATATAGTCAGACCTCTTATGAAATTCTTTAAAAGAATTATCAAATATTGCATAAACACACAATAAATATCCAGACCCTTTATATTGCATTGGTTTATTTTACTTTCTCTTCAGTTTTCACTGAGGTGCAAAAAGTGGCAGACCTTGCTTAAGTATGCTTTGCTTTGTGGTCTGACAACATAAAACTATTAAACATAGTAGTCAATTATTTCCTGCATAATTTTCTGTTAATAATTTGACAACTTTCACGAGCTAAACCTATAAGAGACAGAGATTTCTCTTCTAGATGGGGATAGTCTATATCTCTTCCCTAGTGAATCTTTCAGTCTAATAAATTTTATAGGACTAATATATTTTATATTTCTATTTTATATGGTCTATGATACAAATTTTATATTCTACTCTGTTGTAGTATATACTTGTGTAGTTGTTCACCAGTGGTGTATGCTGTGTAGATTTAAAAGGTTTACATAGTTCTTGTTACAGAAAAAACAATACCGAAATGTAAAGAGCATAGCTATTATTTGTAAATAAAAATTCACTTCTTCAAGAAGAAAAAAGAAATCACTTAAACCAAGATATTTTATTCTGATTTCCTGAACAATGCTACAACCAGCACTAGACAATGTACAGTTGACCAACCCCTTTGCTGAAGCTTTTTTGCATTGAATGCCAGAGATAAAAGCAATATCTTTCTTCTGCTATTTTATCTCTGATTATAGAAATGTCATCATGGGTGCAGTTGGAAGGAAGAAACATCCAGGATGGTCAGATGTTAATTAGGAGGAATACTGGAGGAATACTAGAGGAAAACAATAATCCTTCAAGGCTCAAAGGATTTCAGAGGGATGTGTCATTGCTAAAATTTTAGCAAGTAAACTACAAGTTCCTGTGAAGTTGAAAAGGAAATAGGAAGGGAATACCATGGAATAGCCCTGAAAGGGAGGAAAAGCACTGAGAAAGATAGAATGTCGAAATGCAATTGAAGAAATACCAAGTGAGACAAGAAAATAGTCTAGTCCAGAAAAAAGCTATATTTGGAACTAAAAGTTGCGTGTTCTCTTGGCAGTAACAAGCTCAGAAGAACTATTCAAAATTATCTTTCAACTCTGTTTTCAAGACTAATAATAAAGCACGGCCTTTAAGAGCCTTTAAATATGTCTAAGTACTCTAAATTTTAGACTGTAGTATCTTTACTAGTGTTCCTTCTCTCTGCTCTATTTTGAAAGAAAAAGCATGTGGCAGCTACAGTTTATGGTTAAGTTACTTTTTCATTAAGGCAATGTGAACTGTACCCTAATAAAGTGGGAAATATTTTCCATTTTGTAAAAAAAGATACAGGGTATTTGAAAGATAATTAAAGTCTTACTGACATCAGATCTTTGGTGCAACAGCTGCAAATGTAGGAGGTCTGAAAAAGACAATACAGTCCTATGCTGTACATTTTTTGTCCAAGTTCTCTTGAAATCACCCACCTTGTCTATTTATCTCTTGGATTGTTCAAATTCCACCAGTTTTCATTACATGCATTTTACAGCCTATACCAATGCTAATGCTAACTCTGACCCTACATTGTAATTTGATGAAAATCTGAGAGAGCGTAAGTTTGACATAGACACAGACATATCTAAGCACTGTAGGTTTATTTCATTTTGAGGTCCTTCAATGACAAGAAAATGCCCTAGTGAGACAATGGGGCTCTTGAATGCTTTCTTAATAAAGTAGTCAAACCAATAAAGATGATTTTATGCACATTGCAATTAACAGTGTCAATGACTCTGTGAGAATGATCATTTCTCACCTTCTCAAACCTCCGCAACTAAATAGAAATTCATAAACCATGATTTGTAACTAAGCAATAAATGGAAAACTTACTGATTTTTACTGCAACATCTGATAATGTACAGTACAGACTGCTGAAAAATAGGTGGACACCCCTGTTGCGTATACAGTGAGATTTTTGTCTCTCAGAAAAACAAATGTTGGCTTTCTCTAGCTACATTTTACATGTAAATAAGTTACTAAAGCATGACCATGGAGCATGTGCTATTGGACTAATCACTTGTTATATTTACAGACCTTGAAACCTGAGGGTTTGGAAAGAAAATTAATTCTTTCTTCCTGTTCCCACTCTCTTACTCTTGAAGATCACTCTTAAGCTGACTATTCTTCATGCAAGCGAAAGAAATTGACAGTCTATGAATCATTCACTTTAATCCCTTTTTTCATTTAGTTCTAACATAAAAAAACCACCCCTATTTTTTTTTACTTTCTAGAAAGTCTGATAATAAAGTAATTCAAACATATTCTACATATTAATCTATATTTCACATGTAATGTTTTTTAAGTTTAGTATTAATCCTTCCAGTAATAAATGGCTTTGTATTACTGTTCCCTTCATGTTTCTTAAAACTATGGTTTGTACAGTCCAACTGCTTCATGATAAAATGATCTTTATAGCTGTCAGAGAGACAAAGAACATCTACACAACCGTTATTTCAGAAACGTTGTGATTTTGGGTATTTTTATTGGTGTTTAATTTAGTTAGCTGTTTTCCTGGTCTTTATTCACTCTTACCAGAGCAGAGAAAAACTACACACTCCCCTTTTTCCCCCATTTTTGACGTATCAAGATTTAGTAAGTGGAATGGCATTTCTCTAGGAAAGACTATTTTATTCAACTTTGGGCACACCAAGTATCTTCTCTGCTCATCTATGTGAGGAGGAGTAGATAGACGCTATTTTTGGGTAAACATTTTCCCTCAGGAGTGTTTGAGTTACTTTCTGGGCAGGGCTGAGTCACCCTAAATCTATTGAGTAGAACGATCTTAATATGGTATTGTAGACCATACTTCCAAGAAACCTCACATGAGAAACATTGAGGTTCCACGTCTAATGCAAGGGTGCATTGTAATTCATATTTGCAAGACAAAGCAAGCAAATATGAAGAACAGCTATATTTTTAACTAGAATCTATAAAAAACAAGTAGGTTGCATTTATAGCAATATCATCTCTCTTTAGGACACAAAGCAGTTTAACACAGTCTAACAGAGATATTAGAAAGAAAAAAAAAAAAAAGCAAATCTTAATTACCACTCCCAGTCCTTGCATTGCACCAGATGTTGATTTAATTGAGCAAATACTGTCTGTTATGACTACAGCAAAGTATATTGCAACTATGGTTATACATGTGGTCTGTGACACAGATCACAAGTCAGCATAAATCAATACAGCCCCATTGATATCAGTATATGTAGGCTGATTTTCACAAGGAGAGGTTTTGGCCCGTAATTTTGTAAGAAAGGAGGGGTATATCAAAGGCATTTTCACCTTACTTAAAACCCTCAAACTTTTATCATTATTAATTATTATTATTAGTAGTATTGTTATTCAGGCTGGAAAGGTACACATAGAGATTTCAGACCTCTCAGTACATATTGTAGCCAGATAGCTTATCTGTTGACTTAGCACATGCTGACCTATGACCACATCCAACAACTTAACCTCGAATTTTGCCCTCAAAAATGAAAGCTTTCCAAATAAAGCTAAGATATTCCAAAATGTTGATTAAAATAGTTTTATCAAATAGTGTAGCATTAAAAATCTCTGTGACTACTACATATGCATAACATTACCCAGCCATAGTGAAAGGTTTTATATGTAGTGTTCCTCTGGGGTTTATAAATCTGTCTTTGTTATTAAGTCTGACACAACTAAAGGGCTCATTTGAAGTAAATTACATTTTTAGTTTTTTTATTATTTTCTAACAAATGGAGTATCTATGATAAAATTCAGTGGGCTTTAGATTTCCAACCATTATGAGATCAAACGACATTAAAAACATAGCATTAAAAATATAGCATCAGGATCATGCAGAAAAAGTGCAGAAAATTAAATTTATTAAGACATTTTTGTATGTCTGAAGTTCCAAAAATAACCTAATCTGAAGGGGGGTTTAGAGTAAAATTTCACTACAATATTTAAAGGCACAGGATCAATATGTATCTAACAAATGTCATTATTATAAAAAAGTGAAATAGTCACCTTTACTGCCTCCCTGACCACTTTATGAAAAGAAGAAATTGTTGTATGCAAACAGGAGAACATTACAATGTAGTGTTGACCTTCACTCTTTAATAAGGAGATTCAGTACTGCATATGCTGTTTTGAAGGCCCCCTTGAGCTTTTATTATTTTATTGTGAACTCTGTGCCTAGAACCACTTAGCCAAGTAAAAAGATTAGCCAGGGGCCTCCCATTCCTACCAAGGTCTGGTACAAACTGTAGTGAACAGATTAAGTTGAAGGGCCCTTCTGTTGGGTGCTTTCATTGTTTCATTTCTTGGAGTACTCCAGCTACAAGACACCAAGCTGATTACATGCATGGTAAACAGTCTGTCTTGTTTTGGAATTTGTATGTAGGGTAATGAACATTGCAAACATATGTAAAACTTCACACTAAGTTATTTTAGAGCTGCAGTACCGTGCTTATTAAAATTCTGTCTTTCTGTCCTTTATCAGGAAACGTCATTCAGCTATAGTGATTTCACCAGGGGTGAAATATGCTTATTCAGAAATGGAAATCCCAAATTCCAGGAACACAATGGTACAAAGGGTTTAGGCTTTCCCTCTAGACTATGCATGCCACTTTTTTTTTTACCCCCAGAAACTGAAATAGGCATAAAAAATCCAGTTAAACAAAGAAACCGGAGCTAGAATTTAAATTATCTCTGACTGAGATGACATCTCTGATGGTTAGAGGAACAAACATGCTGCACCCAAAATGGATTATAATTATAATTCTTTATAATTAGCACCATCTTTGAATTTTGAAATATATTTATCTTTTAAAAACATTCAGATCTCTCATTCTCAACAGACCCCCACCCTTCTTTCTGTATAAAACTAAAAGAAAATTAAATGTTGGCAGTTAAAGTAGCTACATAAGTGTGGCAACCATCCAACACTCATACAGACATATCTGGAGTCATCTTTACATGTGCAAAAATAGTTGAAAAAGATTTTAGCACTCTAGACATTTTATGTGGGTAAGATCTTACTCAGTGGAAGATGATTGACAGCATCTCTTATGTTCAAAGATTTGAAAGGGGAATGTACAATGTCTAATAAATGGTGCTTTTCACACAGTTCAGCCATTTATTTGTTTGGAAAACCACATGTAGAGCACTCTGGGTCAGATGCCACGGAAATGTTTCATTGTCTTATGTAGATGAGGCTGTCCTCTTGTACAGATCCACTATATTTACCAAGGTAATTGGTAATTGTTATATACAATATCACTTCTGCCACAGAAGCATGACCACTGGAGATTTAATGAGCTGAACCTGTGTCAGAAAGGAGCATTTTATTTACTGCTATGAATTCTTTTAAGTATCCATCAGTGTCTTTTTTGTGCTCCAAGAGGCTAGTTTACATGAATCAGTCAAATATAATCCACCACAGTTTCAAATATATTTAAGTTCATTATTAATACTTCCTCACAATTGACTGAAATCTGCATTTTCCCAAGAAAAGTTTTTAAAGGGTAATGCATCTCATAACAGATATTCTGAAAGGACAATCATTCTAAGATAAGTCACATTGAAATAATAAATTGCTGTCAAAAAATTTTATACTAAATGTTGCCCTACCTTTCAGTAGTGTTGGTCAAGAATAAGTTTTCTGAAGCCAGTGCAATTATTTTAGTTTTAAATCTATATATTTGAAATCACATAGTGGTTCAGTCCTCTCCAGAAATTAACCAGGGTTTGTTCATGAACTCTTTGTTCAGACAAACATATATTCAGGTAAATGTATAGAAGTTTGTACTTGGGAAAGAATTATAGATTATTAAAGTACTGGATGATTATAACACAAATAATTTAATTTTAGGTGAAATCCATTTCCTGTGACACTCCCCAATGCACATACACCAACACAAATGCACATAAACCCATATAAACACATGGAGTCGTGTAAAAAAAATCTAAGGAAGTAAGCTTTTTTCAAGGAGCACCACTGGGGCTAAAAAGCAAAATAACCATTTTCGAAATCAGAGGTAGGCAAAGAAACAGTAGTGAGATTTGTACCCACAAGTTACTATAATGCGCACCCCCATGTTTACGTCCAAATCCTTAGGATCCCCTGTAAGATAGAGGTTTTCTCTAAGTAGAATATAAAATCTAGCAGATGAGTGAGTTTTATTAACGTTTTACATTTATTGTAAGCCTAGTATAAAAACCTCTCATAGTAGAAATGGAAGGAAAGTTTATATAAAACACACATTATAAAAAAATGTCAGTGAAAACACTGAGAAAGTTCTTTCATTTATCTTTATTATTTTTAAAGTGTTATTCAAAGATGTCATCTAATTCATCACTTTACTGGTTTTTATGAACTCTAAGCACACAGAAAGGTACTTCAAAAATGCTTTCTCTCTGGATCAAAACTTATCTCTAGTATAGCAATGACTCAAGATTCATTTTATACCTTGTTTGCCTTTTTATTGTTTCATAAGAATATAATTTTGTTTATTGTCCACTCTCCTCTTCTGTTTTTAGGAGTTTCATTTGTATAAAATATTATGTGTAATAAATCATTCATGGCAGAAATAGTAATAATATTGACCACACATAACTATTTATCATTGTGTTTATCATTGTACTTGCTCCCTTCCTGCCCTGTATATACTCCCTACTGTGCCTGCAACACCCAAGGAGAGCAGAAAAGCCATGCATCACTGCCAAGAGGGATTTCCACAGGGAAACTGGCACAGATATGGTGTTACAAATACTACTGTACCTTGAGAGACAGGACCTGATGGCAGTCTTATGGGCTTCAGCAGTCTTTGGTTTAGGCCTGAAGGAAAGGTGAAATAACAGCACAAGAAAAAAAAAAAAAAAGTCTTTAGAATATAGTTTTACACTAAAATATGAACATTCCTGACTTCAGCAAGAGGCCAAATGATCAAGAAGACCACTATTTCAATAATTTTAATAATCAATATGCACTTACTATTTTGAGTATCTGTACACAAATTATATCTGTAAAGGGTTCATTAATTAATTACACTTTCTTTTGGATTGGGTGGTTTTCACTTGTACTGCAGCCTAGTGAGTGCTGTTCAGCTGTTCCACGAATTCACACAATGTCATTTGTGTGTCTCTTTTTATCATTCCAGGGATGACAACCTTTGAGTTAACCAATGTAATACCAGCCTATGGCTCAAGGCTGATTTCTATGTTGCCAGAATCTTTTGTTATTACAAAGGGCACAAACAAAAATATTTTCCTTCTTAATCTTTTCAGGAAATTAAATATTGTCTTTGCTGATGAAGTAAAAGATTACAAATGTGTAAGTGATAAAAATACAGGTGTGGAAATGTCTTAATTTGTGGGATAGAAGACACATTCTCTGTCTAAATTCTAAACCCTGCTCATTTCTTATGTTGACAAGCCAGTTTCTGTTTCTTTTGAAATTATTCTCCAGTTCACTAAAAATTAAAATTTGCTTATCAAATAAACAGCTTCAAACTTACACATTGTTTGCAAATAAAACTTCTTCTGGGAGTCTACTTCTGTTTTGCTAAAGTGATTTCACAGAAATATCCTAAAACACCAGAAGCTGGAGTTTTCTTTCTCTTTTAATAAACCTCAATTACTTGAAGGACAGACACAATTTTCTTTCCTGTTTGCATGAGAGAAAGAAAAGTGCTAATCTCTGAAACTGCTAGTTTCAAAAGATTAACTTGCTTATGTCATACTTTATGAGTCAAAAATAATTTTCAAAATATTATCATTGTAGAAAGATTGATTTGGATTTTTTTCTGTACACATCAATCCTATCTGGAGTTATGGCATACATATACAAAACATAATTGTTAAAACTGGTGACTCACAGTAAACATGACAGCCTTCAAATGTTCAAAAAAGTACTTTTATCTGTTACAAAAGCTGTTCATCCTTCTTTGAATCTATGTTACACCCCTTTCCACAGTGACAACCTCATATATTGTGATTGATCTGCAGATCTATACACTTTGATGGCTTACAACTTTTTGTCTCAGTTATACCAGCATTTATTTTATATGCAAGTCCCAGATCTGTGACTTCATCATATCCATGTCCTGCCACCAGATACAGAAGTGCTTTGTTCTGCCTCTTTTCATGCTGGAGGAGTTTTTCCTAGGGGTTGCTCCTTGTCCTGAAACATGAAAATGTGTGAAGCATAAAACTCCAGCTGTGAATACTTACCTCCCTGCAGTGTTAAAAAGTTCAATATACAAAACACCTGGTTTCAAGCAAAATGTACACTAAGATATATGGCAATGAGACAGATTTAATATACCCCATAGGGCCCTCAAGCAGTTTTTAAATTAAAGACACAACACAGTTTAGTTTCTTTTCTCTTTTTTTTTTCTTTAAATGAGCCTTTACTGTTTTGCAAATAATGAATTGATACCTCTTCCCACTGAAGAGAAAGTCATAAACAAAAAAGCAATTTGTGGTGATCAGAAAGGGTGAGGATTCACTGTTATGCAAATAAAATCTGAAATAATAAAGTTTACATTTTGAGCAGAAGAGAAGGCCTTTGTTCCATACAGAAGATATATAGAGGGTCCCTGGAAATCTTGACCAGGAGTGCATTCTACAGTTTACCTAAGGTTTACTTACACGTTGGCATGTAGACTACTATTTGAAGATAATAATAAAGTAGATCCTCTTCCTCCTACATTATGTTCTGCAGACAATATTTTACATTTATAGTTGTCTATACCTCCATATGAAGCTATTCTAATGCCCAGGAGTATAATAAAAGTGTCTTGAAATAATTGATGAGAATTTCATAAGAGAAAATAATCAGGAAATTCGAAAAATCATAGGTTATCAAATGCTGTTATTACGGCTTCATAAAACAGATAGAGACATCCTCACTGTTTATGTTTTCACTCAGGCCCACATACTCATTTCTCCTTGCATTGTATCTTGCCTATTTAGCAAACCTTTCCTCTGGACAATGCCAGCTTTCTCTTCAGAGGATAATATGTATAACAATGAGAACACAATCTTCCTCAATATATGGGTATGTGAACAAAAATGCACTTGCATTTTTCATTCATTCACTTAATTTAGGTTTTAAGAAAGACTTCTGTTTTATGCAAGGCATGCCTATGAAATAAAAAACGTACATTTTCAATGCTTTTTTCAGAGGAATCTTCGGGGCTCAAGTGTTTGATGCACTGAGTATTTAATATACCTGTACACCTACCTAACTGCTAAAGCAGGACCGACTGATTCTTAAAATAAAAAAGTGCCTGTCAGGTGTCATTTCTGAACTACAACGTAACAGCAACTGGATATGAACACTATAAAAGAATGCAGACATAAAGTGTAGACCAAGTACAAGAATGTCATGTAGAAACTCATAACAGACTCAAGAGTAGAATTTATGGAGACATTTAATGAATATGCTAAAGAATTTTATGAAATATGTTAATTTATCCATATTTTCCATTTTCAGTGATCACTGACTAAAAAACTAGAAGGTTTCAGTTACATATAGTTAGTGAATTTCTTACTCTGTTTCTGCTAATACTTAATATTTGCCAACTTTTAACTGTTAAAATATCCTCACCTTAGGGGTCATCACCAAGTAAAATAAATTTGTTAATTTAAACCTCCTTAATGAAGCCATTACCTTTATGTATCTCTAGAGACAGATGAAGAAAGAATTATTGGAGTAGATAAGGAACAGCTGCAGTGAAGCTACCACTATTAAATAACATTTTTATAATCTACAATAACTCTGCATTAAATAAATAAATAAATCAAATTACCACTTTATATTTCTGAGGAGTCCAGTAGCTGTGTGCATATTTTTGCTCCATAACAAATTCAAATTATCCTTAATGTGTTATAAAATACTGACTGTATAACTTCATTGTTGCCGTGTGCTAAGGAAATGGGCCCAGGACAGTAACATTATTCAAATTATATGCCATAACACACACAATATAGCTACCTCAGCACCTCATTCTTTCATTTTGCTTGCATAAAACTTTGTTTACAGTTATGCTTAGACATTAAAATTAAATTTATTTTCCACCAAATCAACTTGATTATTACTTACAAGAAGAATGTGTTTTTGTTCATCATGCTAATATCAGAAAGTTCCAGTCACCTTTTATACAACTACAGTTCCAGGTTTCTTGGAAGTTAGTGACACAAGATCCTAAATACTTCTCTTCATTTTAAATTTGTTTGCTTTCTAATTCACAAAACTAAGTCCCTTGTTCATGTCTATGAGTCATTAAAATATATTACTTCATCTACCCTAACTACAGATCATCAGAACTTAAATGCACACATGTATGTTTATCTGTGTGCTTACGGAGCCTTCATGCTTTTTGATTGCCAAGTTTCAAGTGCTGCTAAGATTTTAATCAAACAAGACAGTTTAATGGATTATGCTTTTATGTTTACTACCTCAAAATGAGGAAACCTTCCAAGAAGAGTAATAGCATTCATTCTAAGTTGTGGTCTACAGCTTGCCTAGTGCTCCGTTGCACCTTTCTCCAGAATTCTAGGTCTTATTTGTTCAGTTCATATAATTAAGTGTAGTTCAAAAGAAAGAAAAATATTAAACCTTTCTTTTTTGCCTGATTCACCAAGATTTTAAGTACTAGAAAGAAAGAAGAATTATTTAATACAGAAGGACAAAAGAGGTGCAGGTTACTATCAGGAAATATCAGGTTTAACAGCAATAATCTCCCAAGGGTATGAACTATATATTTGTACTTCATTAAAATTGTAAAATGTGAAACAAAGCATAATCTTGCATTGACTGGACAGTGTACTCTAGTAGATCTCTCAAACAACTAGACTGAAAAGTACTTCTTTGATTAAGAGTTTGCACCATAGTCTAGATAAATTGAATTTTTTATTTCAGCATTGTATTCATCATCCTTTTTCATGTGAATGGTATTCACAGGCTGATTTTGACTTCAATGAATGTATTAAAATTTTGAAAATTTTAAATCAAATCATGGAGAAAAATATTTTTTCCTGTGGGATACCTTTAAAAGTTTCATCATGCTTATATATTTTTCTACTTATCATTATTGTTCAAATAGGTATAACTTATCCCTTAAATGATGAAAAAGATTGTAAACAGAAAATTATTAATACCCAAGAAATAACAAATCAGAAATGCTACCCTACATATGCATTGCAATTCCTTCAAATAACAGGATATTTTGAGGATTCAAGTCTGTTTCAATACTTTCAGTGACTTTCCAAATATTCTTAAACATTACAATCTCAAAAATAAACTGTATATAATCTTTCATCTATAAAATTCCTTTCTTTTAAATTGGAGAAAATGTATTTAATTTTTCATCATAAAGCTTAGAAGATAAAATTGTTACAAAGCATAAATGTTCAATGAGATTTCAATGAATGGGAATGACATGTTATTACAATGATAGATTTTAGTAGGTGTTTAAATAAGATGTCAAAACTGTTAGTAGCAAGAAGAGTATCAGTTGCCTTTAGAAATAATGTGATTTTTTTGTTGTTTTTTTAATGAAGGTAGATTCAGAGCATGCATTCAGTCAGTTCAAATCGTTTTTCAGAACCAACTTTTGATCACAATTTATTTGCAACAAGCTGGTTTTCAGTGGTAGGTAAAAGAAAACACCAAGTGAACACCTACAAGAAGAGGTATCTGTAAGATGTTCCAGTAGGTGTTACTTTCAGGTTTCAGTTCCTTTCTGAATCGATTTTCTAGGAGACTCCTAGAAACACAGACCATGAACACATGTCCAATTTTAAAAACTCTGTCCCACATCCAGAAGTAGTATCAGAGGGGGCAGGGGGAAAAGTGTGCATTTTTAAAGATGATTAACCTTCATTCTGTTAGTATTAATCAGCTCAAAGTATTAAAAGAGATGACATAAATTGAGTTGAATTGGATAGGATAATTTCATTTATGTACAGTTGAGAGTCACTGTGCATGAGTCCAAAAAAACAGGTTTGTAGTCAGGGGGAATTATTTGGCTATAGGAGAGGGGTCCTCCGCTTCAGAATTTTTCACTTTTTAAATATCTTACAGAATAATTTTGTGATTTATATTTCATAAAAAAAAGCCAAACCCTGAAACAGTCTACAGATGACATTAAGTCAAGGGAGGGAGTTGATCTGCTGGAGGGTAGGAAGGCTCTGCAGAGGGATCTGAACAAGCTGGATCAATGGGCCAAGGCCAATGGTATGATGTTCAACAAGGCAAAGTGCTGGGTTCTGCCCTTGGGTCACAACAACCCCGTGCAGTGATGCAGGCTGGGGGCAGAGCGGCTGGAAAGCTGCCTGGTGGAAAAGGACATTGAGGTGCTGATTGAGAGCAGGCTGAACACGAGCTGGCTGTGTGCCCAGGTGGCCGAGGACAAAACATTCTGGCTTATATAAACTCCACAAGATATAAGTTTTTTCCCTCGTTTTTTAAAAAAACTACAAATGTCCTCTGACCTGTATACCTAGGCTAGTACAGGAAAAGTAATTAGTCAAAATTAATTTCCTATCTTTTCAGTTGCCCTTTTTCTTTCAGGAAAAACACAGCTTGTCTTTCCGGTCTGCAGATGTAAGTACTATGCAATAGAATCCTAAGCAATATATGAAAAGGATTTATTTAAAAATAAAATAATTATGGTAGAAGACATTTATACTGTTCCGTACTACAAAAAAAAAAAAAAAAATTGCTGTTCTTTTAGATTTTTATTTCTGTTACAGCTGAATTTCAGTATTATTTCACTGAGTTATAACCAAAAATAAAGATAGATTCAATAAGCACATAAATACATAAATTATTCTCACCAAGGTGATATCAAATACTTAAAAAATAAGAATACTCTGGAAGATTTGAAATTTTCTAGCATGCACTCACAGTAGCCTCCTTTTTTTTACAGAGCTTTGAAGGAAAGGTTTTTGGTGGATTTTTTTCCCTCTGGTTTGTTTCATTTTCTTGTGGAATGACATAAACTTCACTTAAGTTGCCATATTTCTTAGAAAACATGAAATTAGAATCCAGTGTCTGATACAGTGTTGTCAAGAGGTGAATACCCCTGTCACATATTTCTTTTTACATTTTCTTGCTCAGGTGTCACTGAGTTGCTCTTCCCAAATATTAAGCCAGTCAGACTAGTCCTTAAGATATGTTGGGGTTTTTTTATCATTTTTAGGTTATTAATTTTTTAGCTGTTATCAGCATGTAGAAAACTATTGGAAGTCATTTTGGAAAGGAGAATAAAATCCAGTTTTATTATGCTACTAATACAGGCTTTTGATTGGTAATTGTGATCTCAATCCACTTTTCTGTTCTTTTATTTTATTTTTTTTTTCTTTCACCGAAGAAAGATTCTGGCTTCAAAAAGTTTTTTTTCTCACACTAATTGACTCTATTTCAGACAAACACAATATCAAAAATGCTTGAACAGTAATTGACTTTTGCAGACTCTTATGCACCTTCCATAGGAGCAAAAAACTTGATACATTGATACGCTCTCTTTCTACTTTATACCTAATAAAACATCTAGATTACTTCTGTATTATAGACTAAGGAGGCTTTATATCTATGGAGAAAGATGTTGAAGTGTTAAAAATACTGCTTGTTATAGTTACTTGAAAGATGTTAATAGTCCTTTTGGCTACATTTATACTAATAAACTAAGCAGGTCTGGAGAGTGGTTCATACAAAATGTCAGACTGCTTAGTTGCTTGAATGCCTCTTCATGCATACCTTCTACTATAGAAAGAAGCATCCTTTCAGACAAAGTCAGATAGAGAGGGGGCACACACGGGCCAAGGCTGTTATTAACAACAGTATGAATTATTCCTCCTTTTTGTGAAATTAGAAAGAGTATAGCCATATGGATGTGGGCTGTGTTATGGCACCTGTCTTCAAGGCCAGAGTATACATCCTGTCCAATTGTGTTGATGTAGACATTTATTGCACTTAAAACATTTTGATAAGCTGTCTGCAGAATGTATTTAGGGAAGATCCATATGAACTTTTTTTAATTATAATTTGTTGTGTCTTTCATTGTTTTATGATTACTTTGCTTTACAATTTTGCTTCTGCATTTTTGTGTGAGCTTTGTCTGTCCTTCTTTCAAAACATGTAATACTTTTCTTCTGAAGGCACAGCAATATCTGCTTTTTCTAGTCTTGTGACACAGGGTACTTTGTGTAGAATCTGTAGTTTCTCTGAAGTTGTGTCCTGGTTATTTCTGACTTTCCAACACATTTGATCCTAGTACTGGCATATGAACTTTACATTTAAGGTTTGCTGTCAACCATACATTGGTATTTGACTTTGCTTCACACTGAGATTTGGAGGAGTCTAGGCTTCATCTCTTCTTGCTGCCCTCTCTGGAAAATTGGGGATAATATAGACAAATATCCTTACTGTTTCTGCTCAAGGCCCCCTAAACATCTTAAGTGGGGACAAGGGTAGCCCTACTGTGCCATCCTGTTGATCTTCAAGGTCTACCTTTAAACACTGCTGGGTTCAGTGAAGACATTAGGGAGAGAAGTGAGATTAGTGCCTGATGAAGTTCATAATCTTTTTTTTTCACAAGGAGGAAAAAAATGTGGATCACCTGAATTCTCTTTGAGAAGTTCCAGAATCACATTTCTACCTTAGAATGTTTTCAAATGTGACACAGTTACCTTCTTCCTCAGCCTTTTTCACTTTTGATGCTGTCTCTACACGGCTCTAGTTCTGACAACATGTAGTGAAGGTGTTGGCATAACAGTGGCTTGTAGCTCTCAAGCCATTTAATTTTTCTGAATAGTTCAGAATGCTATCACCTCTCTTCTCCCTTTCTAAGCTGTTTCTGTGAGGATAGAAAAAAGTCCCATGTTAAACTATTTTAAGATCCAAGTCCTGAAAAACAGAAATATGTGCATTACTTTCCTTATTTAAAATTAATGAAATTACGGATCTATATGCTAGCTCTCTGAGGATTTTTTTCTTTTCAAAACTGAATTACTAGATTAGGGGAAAAAAATCAAAGGACCAGTATCAGGGAAAAACTTGTAATATCCTTAATATGCTAGGTCAAGTTCCACTTGTCCCGCTTATAACAAAGTCAATATGCCTAAAAGCACAAACAGTGACAGTAAAGGGTAATTTGAACAGCCTTTTATAGGAACTACTTAGCATATAAAATAGCCTTTCCCATTATAAAAAGAACCTAAATTTAATTACTCAGTCTTCTTGAAAAACCTACTAGGAAAGGAGGTGTGAACCGATAGTTTCTACGGATGACATATCTATATTAATCTGTGTGGTGCATCTATTGATATCAGCTGAGGTGATTCAATATTTTCTAACTTTATATATTTACCTTTTTAATTTTGTAGGTAATGTCTGGGTGTACACAGAGATGTGGATGAATGAATCTTTGTTACAAATTTCTCCATCTATAACTAGTTGCTGATAATAAACTGTCATTAACTATAACACACATAATGAAAAATTATCGTGGCATTTTCTTTAAAGGAAGTAGTGGGAAGGAGAAGTATGACTCATAGTCACACAAAAATTCCTACAGACACTTGTTAGGGTGTATTTTTGGTATCACACTTGTATAGACCTCTGCACAAGTTTATAATATATATGTAAATGGCAAAAAATAATTTCTAAGTGCAATGAGGAGCTACCATAGACCAGTTTCTTGTCTAATAGTAAAGAAACCATGGGATTTGGTGAAGAAACTGATATAATCATAGGACTCAGTGCATTTTATTTCTGCTGTCTATAGAGAGAAAGAAGAGTGAAATTTATTTCTCTGTGTAGATAATGAAGGTGCTGAAGGAAAAAATAATCATTAAAAGGTTGCTACTCTCACACTCATGGATGAGCAGGAGTGAGTACATGGAGAGAGTAAGTAAACACACTAATCAGATTTCATCAGCTTCTGAAGCGGTTAAAATAGGGCTTAGCCTCCTCATATACGTCAGGCATCAAAGCTGGTTTGCGGCTTTGCTGAGCACAGGACACTATTTATCAAAAAAATTACTTTTTCTTTTCTCCATTTCTCCATGTTTAGAGAATATAGATAATTTCTCTACATTCTTATCTTCTCTATATTTACTCTACTTCCCAACTGTTCTGAAGTGAAACTAGACAGTTGAAGAAAATAACATTTCTTTCAGTCCTATCAATGGTCACAGACCAAGGGTAGCCAAACTGTCATATTCAGGTGTACTGTTCAGTTAGGGCATAAATACATAAAAATTATGGAGGAATGATAGCTGAGAAAGAAAACTATTAAATGTGTGCAAGGGTCACAAAATCAATAACTGAGAAAGTTACTTTTACGCTGTAGTATTACTGTACTCTTTCTGGGGGTATTTAACAGTCATGACAATCCAAAGCTGACTTTCTACCCAGCTTGATATTGAGAAGTAAATATGAGTACTTTGTGCTTCTAAAATTAAATTCCTATTCCTAAGTAGCTTTTCCCACTAATTGATGATGATTCATTCTGACATTCCTGTAAAATAAGCTGTAAAACACTATAAATTATTTAGAATTCTAAACTCCAGTATTGAAGAAAGTAAGGTCAGTCCTCTATTCTCAAACAGCAAAGAGACATAAAGGAAAAAAAAAGTGAGAAGTGTAAGTAAATGAATATACTTAAAGGAAAAAGAGTAAAATAAACACTGTATCTTTTAATAAGTGGAAAATTATACCACCCTTGGTGATATATAATTCAAAATGCTATTGTACATCTTCTGTAATGATTTTTCAGGAATGAAAATTTGTTTCATAACAAATATCTCTTTAATCTGAGTATCACTTACAGCAGAAGAGAGAGGGAGGTGCTTTAACCATCTGGTTAGAAAGAATTTAATCAGTAATTTTCTGCAGCTGTTTATTTTGGTTCTAAATGTTTTGAAAATGTGTAGCACATTTCATCTGAGACACAGAATTGGAGAGTCAATTCAGGTGCTAGGCTCTCTCCCAGATGCAACATGAACTTGCTACCTCACTCTGGGAAGACACATTCATCTCCTCCTCTTCAATGTTAACAAAGTCTTTCAGGGGGGTGTTTATGTGGTGAAACCTCATTCTATTTTAGTGATGCCCATGCTAGCCTTAGGTTGCTGGTTATAGATGTACTGAATCATTCAGGGTCATGTGATGATTTAGACTGAATATCACTTTATCTTGGCTAAATTTTTCCTTGTTCCCTCATCTTGTAAGACAAGAGTCACAAAAATAAACACCATATTTAAATAGACAGAGCACTCTCTGGAAGAAAATGGGATACACAGTTAGTTGGGACATGGAGAAGGATGAGGTACTTAATGATTTTTTTTTTTTTTTTTTTTTTTGCATCATTTTTCATTGGAAAGTGCAGCAGTCACACCACTCAAGTTGCAGAAAGCAAAGGCAGGGACTGCAAGAATGAACTGCCAAGTGTAGGAGAAGATAAAATTCGAGAATATCTAAGGAACTCAAAGGTACATAAGCCCTTGAGAGCTGATGAGCTGGTCTTGAGGGAACCAGTGGAAGTTGCTAAGCCACTGTCCATCATATTTGAGATGTGGAAGTCTGGTGAAGTTCCCTCTGATGGAAAAGGGGAAACATAACCCCATTATTTAATAAGGATAAAAAGGAAGCACTGAGGAACTAAAGATCAGTCAGTCTTATGTTGGTGCGGGCAAGATCATAGAGCGAATCCTCCTGGAATTTCTACTAAGGAACATGGAAAACAAGGTGGTGATTTGTGACAGCCAACAGTCTTGTTGGTTGAGTGAAGAGCGATATGTAATCTACTTGGACTCATGTAAAGATTTGGCACTTTCCTGCACAACATCCTTGTCTCTAACCTGGAGAGGTATGGATTGGATATACCACTCAGTAGAAGGAATTGACTGGATGGTCACACTCAAGGAGTTGAGGCCAACAGCTCGATGTCCAAGGGGACACCAGAGATAAGTGGTTTTCCTCAGGGATTTGGTGTTGGGACTGGTACTGTTTATCATCTTTGTATGCAACATGGACAGTGGGATTGAATGCACCCTCAGCAAGTTTGTCAAGGACCCCAAGCTGTGTGGTATGGTCAACATAAAGGAGAGAAGGGATGCCATCCAGAGGGTCCTTAACAGGTTAGAGAGGTGAAGTTAAACATTAAGGTTAACAAGGCCAAGTGCAAGATCCTGGGGTAAGCCCAAGCACAAATACAGCGTGGGCAGAGAATGTATTGAGAGAAGCCCTGAAGAGAAGAACTTGAGAATGTGAATTGATGAGAAGAGTGACATGACCTAGCAATGTGTGCTCACAGCCCAGAAGGGCAACTATATTCTGAACTGCATTAAAAGCAGAGTGACCAGAAGGTTGAGGGAGTTGATTATTACCCTCTACTCTACTCTCATGAGACCTCACCTGAGTTATTGCACCTATCTGAGAAAGATACAGACCTGTTGGAGAAAGTCCAGGGGAATATCTCTCCAATGAGAGTTGAGGCTGCTCAGTCTGGAAAAGAAAAAGTTCCAGGGGAACATTAGGGCAGCCTTCCAGCACTTAAATGGGGCTTACAAGAAGGCTGGAGAGGAACTTTTCCCAAGGGCATGTAGTGATAGGACAAGAGAAAATGGCTTCAAAATTAAATAGAGTACCTTTAGATTAGATATAAGGAAGACATTCTTTACTGTGAGGTTGGTGAGGCACTGGAACAGATGGACCAGAGAAGCTGTGGATGTCCCATACCTGGATATGTTCAAGACCAATTGAATGGGGCTTTGAGATTCTTAGCCTAGTGGAAGTTGTCCCTGCCCATGACAGGGGGCTTAGAACTAGATGATCTTTAAGGTCGCTTCCAACACAAACCATTTTATGACTCTATAAATGTTCACTCTTGAAAAATTACCACGAAATATGACATTTTGACTAAGGTTCTAGCCTCAAAAAAGGTGGCATCAATTTCCATGTATTAAAAGAAATTGCATACGCTACACAGCTGTTGTACCTAATCCTTACGAGCAGTGAAGCTAATTAGCCTTGGCACAGCAACATGCTGACAATGTTACATTGCTTGGGTGCTGTCAGAGCAGCTCAGGTATCTCCACACAACTGCACAGTTCAATGCAGGCATACACAACAGGAATCAAATTCTCACTTCCCATACTCCACTGCTTAGATAATGCCAACTCTGGAATCAAATAATGTCGCTAATTAAAGGAACATTTTTAGCAGGAAAAAAAGTCATGCTAGCAGATTGCAGTTGAGTAGAGAGAAGAAAGAAATGATGAGGACACAAACCTGAGAAGTAAAATGTGAAAAAGCATTTACGGAAGTAATGCTTATCATTTTATATTCTTGTTGAATCCTATAGTTCAATACAATAATTTAAATGAGAAAATATAAAATTTCAGGTAATATAGTAAATCCTGCAGCTACCAAGAACGTGAACAGCATTCCAGATGGTTGAGACAAAAGGGAGCTCTTGATATTAAATATCACTTCTTGTTAAACTTCTTTTTTATTTCTTCTGAAACATAGTGAGAAATCACTTTTTTGCACACATCATTCAGATGTTTTCTGGAACATCACTATAGGTAATGAGAGAAAATTATACAGAAGTATGACAACCTTTTGTAATAAATATATATTATCCCATATATGCATATTATATATTTTTTCATCTCTACCTATTATATGTCTAAACAACAACTAAATATTTTTCCAGTGATACTATCCCTGATTAATATGTGCATTACTAATAATCCTGTAGCTGAACTGTGTAGTCTAGACATTTTCTGAATGTGGTCCCTCAGGTTCCAGGCATACATGAGTATGTTAATACTAAGCTTGAAAAATGAACTTTTACTCCTCTCACCCCAAACCAAATAATGCATTTTTTCCTAGTATTCTATGTTGATTTCAGTGGCGCATGGAAAATATTCAAACTGGGAGCAGTAACTCATTTAATATTTCCTTTACTCTAAGCAAGCAGGATTTCACCAAGTCTGACAGGCGATGTGCTGTCTGAATCCAATCCATAAGAGGACTATGCCTAATTTGTCTCAAAATGTTTATAGAAGAGCTAAAACAACCTGAAAAGGCAAACAGTAAAGACTTCTGGGTTTTAAAGACTTCTGTGGAGGGAATGATACTAACAGTTGCAAGTTGCCACAGGCATGCAATCTGATCCCACATTTGGGATTTGGTCCAATCTTGTACCATCAATTAATGATTCTTGTGTGGATAAGGGACTCAGCAGAGCTCATCTGGCATAAAACAAAATAGAAAAGGTAGAAGCAGATTTGTGGCAAATGTTTCTGTTTCTGTATTACCTGCAACTTGCACTCAGGGTTAATGGCTTGTACTGTACTGGATCATGCTACATGACACCTCCCCTATGTCACTGAAGAAAGACTTTTGTATAATTCTGTGGCTGTATATACTCTTAGATCAACATCTATAGAATCACGTGCAAAAGTTGGCTTTCTGATTTCCTCTCTGGTTCTGTGTTTCGTCCCCACAGGTAACATGTGAAAAAATTGAAGGTTTTTGGTGGAGCAGGTCACCAAAATTCCTCCCTTTTATCTCAGTCTTCTTCCTTTCAGCCTAAATTCTTTCTCAGTGACGTGTTGCAGAGACTATGGCAACATTATACCTGCCTTTGTGTTACAACCAAAATACATTAAGCCCTACAGGCAGCAATCCTCACCAGTTTGTGAAAGCAATTGGAAAACCTGGACTCACAACAGTAAAATTATGGGAAGGCTTAAGCAATGCAAGTAATTCTAACGCGACCCAGCTTCCACTTTAGTATCAGGAATTGTGAATGGAAAGGGGGAAAATCTAAACTGATTAAAATGTGTCCTTGTAGGAAGAAGACCGACTGAAATAGACACCTTAATTGAAGGTGCAATATTTAGTTAATTCTGTACTGTTCCATAGGAGGAAGTCATACACCTGTCAACATATTTTTTATATTTTTACATCCTCATGTTAAAATTGTTTACTAAAGTGACTGCTAGTCAAGGTCTGTTTTTAGCAAAATGAGTGTGTCAGAGTGTGGTGGGGGAGAGGCTTTTAAGCTCTCTTTGTGTGTGTGTTTGTCAGTGTGCGTGTCCATTTGAAAGGCTGTTATCAGCATGTCAGGGTGTGTGGCTTTGGCGTCGTCTGGCTGTGAAGCTACACAATGCATCCTATGTAAGAGCTGCAAGGTGATCTCAGTTTAAATCAAGTCCCTCATACCTGCCATCAAAGGTGATAGGTCGAGGAAATTTTCAGCTAATACATTATTTTTTTCCTGCAATTCGAACTCAGCATAGTATCAATGTACCAACTCAAGTTGCCCCGCTTCCCTTTTATCGAATATTTTAAAATTGAAAGGTGCTGAAGAATATTTCTAAATTATTCCTATTGCCCAGAATAATGGATACCTCAGTGTTAATAAACATTTGGTATACACTTAATCTAAACACCTGCTTAAGTATAAGCAAATGCTATTTTCTCCTTTCCTGAGTTAAAATGAGAACTGGGTAATCCCTTTTAAGAAAATGCCTAAATGTTTAATGCTTTTGTAGTCACATTTATTCATGCATTTTAAGGTGTATTTCACTCAAAATTCAAGGTGCAGTTCTGGCTGTCTCTGTTCTTGTGTGGCCTTGTAATTTCTCTCATCTTGTGATCAGATCTGTTTGCAAAAGTTATGTTTTATGAACTGGCCAGACTTCATGCTCCCCTAAAAGGGAAGCTGAGAATGTGCACATCTTTACTTTGATTAGAGGTTATGAATCTCTCCCTCTACTGTTTCTCCCAGATGAAATATTTTTGAGAAAATGCATTGTATCTATATATAAATGCAATATATAGAGATATATACAGACATAAAATATATATAAAATTAGTATATCTTAATCTCCAGTTAAGGCAAATTCTGACCAAAGTGAAGCCCACAACAAAACTCCAGGACCTTTCAGTGAGACATGATTTTGTTACTTTTCTTTTCAGACATATATTTTTAATTGTAACACTGATATACTGACAACTCGTGAAGCTGTTGCAGCTATACCCACACTGGTGAATTGAACTAATCAATAGCAACACATCCATGCATAACATTTAAAATGTCAACATGGTTCTTTGCAGAATTTTCGACTTCAACACAGTAACACTAAGAAAATATCCAGACATGACTCAGGGCAGCCTCTTCTGAAGCCGTTTTGACCATATGACTGCAGACTATGTCACGCCATTTACCTTCTGGGACAAACAATATATGGTCATGATCTATTTTGTTATCCTCTGTACACTATACTTTCCATAGAGGGTCATTTATTTAAATAAAGGCTATGATGTATGAGTTTTATGTAAAGAATTTTGTTTCTTAAAAGTTTAACTCCCCAAAAAAGAACTTAAGAAAAAATTTTAGTTTCAGTGAAGACAATTCTTGCAGACTTTTTATTAGAGATCTACCGAACTTTATAATTTTAAAATCTTAAAATATGGCATTTGATTTGGACTTTAAACAGTGTACTTTGGTAGAAAAAAATATTATAAATAAATTCAAAATTAAAATAAATGATTACTTTCATCTCAGATTACTTAGTGACAATTTTCCTTTTTTTATATCATTTTCATATAATAACTTCAACCTGATTTTGCTAAACATTCCAGTATCTTAACACAAGTTTTTTCATTAAAGTATATCCAATAATTTATCATTATAAATCTATCAAAGGACTTGAATAAAAAAAAAATCTGGTTTTCTCCATCAGTTAAAAATATCACCCTAGACAACGCAGTCTTCATATGTGTGACTGACTTAATATCCAGGACAAATTCTTGATCATGTAACTGACTAAAACTCTGTGGTCTATCTTCGAATTTACAAAGTATCTGTTGACATAGTCACATATGCAGTTAGAAAACATCCTGTCTTTATATATTGCTTTAATTTTTTAATTGTAATGCAATAATTTATTGACCTGAAACACAAATAACAAACAGACTGCGCATGCCTCATATCCCCTGTGTACACCTCATATCCTCTTCTTATGTATTCCTTTCTGCATTTCATACTCATTCAGAATTTAATCTACTATAAACTATATTGAGAAAATAAATAGAACTGGTCAGCAACAAATGTATGATCCTTTTGCTGTGCTAAATAATAGCTCTGATAGTGGTCTTTTCAAGGCATCTGTGGACACTATTGTGGGTATCAGACATAGCAGAGTATGTTTTTTTATTACAAGCTCCTAGTCTGACCTTCAGGCCCTGTTTTTGATAAAAAGCCATCAATTTGGTTATATACTACTATGAATCAAATGTTAGAACTTTAATAAATAATTCAAACTGGAGTAAATTCTACCTGTTTAGTCAGCTTGCCATTTTTCCTATGCATCTTACTCTTGCTTATAGATAACTGTATCCTCAGAAATTAATATAGACTTAACTGCAAACTGTGGAAACATAACTACAATTAATTTCATTAATTATATCTATGGCATATGTGTATATATATGCATACATATACGTATGCACACAAATATATTTTTCACTTTAAAATTCTAATACAAGATTTGGCCTTGCACTAGTATGTATTTAGTATATCTCACAGCTGCTCTGCCCGTAAGATTTAGCTCAGAGTGTGAAGATTATTTTAGGTAAATATGGATGAAAAAATATAGAAATATGAATAATATTGTAGTTTATTATCGAAACAAAACATAGCCTGATTTAAGATCCATAAAAAGTTAAACAAATTCAGTTAAAATGTTATTTAAATTTAACAGAAGACATTTACCAGATAGATTGAGCCAACAAAGAGATGTGACCCTCTGTGATCCTGCATAAAGGGATCTGGGGGTGCTGATTGACAGGAGGCTGAACATGAGCCAGCAGTGTGCCCAGGAGGCCAAGAAGGCTAATAGCATCCTGGCCTGGATCAGGAATAGTGTGGCCAGCAGGACAAGGGAAGTGATCCTTCCCCTGTACTCTGCATTGGTGAGGCCACACCTTGAGTATTGTGTTCAGCTCTGGGCCCCTCAGTTCAGGAAGGACATTGAGGTGCTGGAGCGGGTCCAGAGAAGAGCAACGAGGCTGGTGAAGGGACTTGAGCACAAGTCCTATGAGGAGAGGCTGAGGGAGCTGGGATTGTTTAGTCTGGAGAAGAGGAGGCTCAGGGGTGACCTCATCACACACTACTACTACCTGAAAAGAGGTTGTAGCCAGGTGGGGGTTGGTCTCTTCTCCCAGGCAACCAACAATAGGACAAGGGGACATGGGCTCAAGCTCTGCCAGGGGAGGTTTAGGTTAGATGTTAGGAAGAAATTCTTTACAGAGAGAGTGATCATGCATTGAAATGGTCTGCCCAGAAAGGTGGTGGATTCATTGTCCATGGAGGCTTTTAAGATGAGGCTGGATGTGGCACTGAGTGCCCTGGTCTAGTAATCACAATGGATTTGGATGAAGGGTTGGACTTGATGATCTCAGAGGTCTCTTCCAACCCAGTTAATTCTATGATTCTATAAATTTAAGTCTCAGTGCATTCCTCATCTTAGTCTGGAGAAAATGTAGGAATGGAAAGCAATCCTAAATTTAATATTTGTAATTAGGACTAAATCATGAAAATTCTTAGAGATCTCTAAATTACTTACCACTTCTCAGGAATAAAAAAGTACTAGAGTACTCTGGAGTCTCTAAATGTCAGCCGAATGTTTAAAACACTTAAAAGGAGAAAAAGATGGTAGAAATTGTTAGAAAAGGAAAAAAACCTGGAAATAAAACAAAAATATCAGCAAACGGCTGTTATCTGTGCTCTACTTTGCTTCTGTCTTGCATACCAGTTGTAGTTCTGATCACCTCCTTTCTAACAGTATATATTAGAAAAAAGATAGAGAGAATTGTGACAAGGACGATCAAAGACGGGATATAAAAGAAGAATATAAAATCATCAAATATTCAAGAGGTTGAATAAAGAGTATTTGCTCACAACATCTGACAACAAAAGACCAAAAAAGTAACCAAATGAAATATTCAAACACTGTTTACTACACACATAATAATATCCTTTCTCATGAGTGTGGAACTCTCAGACTCTGGATGACAACAGAGAAGTATAAATGCATAAGTGGTTCATTGTGAATGCAATACTTACTCTCAGGAAACCTTTATTGTGCATTTCTAGATGGAATTTTACATGTCTATTTGCCCTCTGCTTGAATACTTTAGGTGTTTTCAGTGGACATATCAAACACAGACACTAAGGCCAATCAGTCTCTTGCATGAGTCCTAACAGCTGGGGGTTTTTGTTTGATCTTTAATAACCCAAAAATATTCATCAATGTTTTATGAAATGATAGCTGAAAAAGCACCATTATCTTTCTGGTAGATTTCATCAGATGATTTCCTATAAAAACTGTCTTTTGAATTACAGTAATTTACCTTGAATTAAAAAAAAAAAAAAAAAAAAAACAACTTTTGAATTAAAGTGAAAAAGCCATGTAACATTTTGGAAGACCAGCTTGTTAGACTGCACATGGTGTGTTATGTCTAAAGAAGACAATTAAAAATAATGTTCTGAATCCAAGAAGCGATATCTGTATTTTAAAATCAGAAATTCAAATTCAGATAAAATTCACTACATAAAAGAAGATGCAGACAGGAAATGTTTCAGAGTGAGCCGTTTTTTCAAAAGGTTTTGATGAGTGCTTTGTTTTATTTCATTTTATTTCATTTTGAGGTGTTCTTTAATAAATACCATAAAATAAAGAATTTCTTAAATAAGAAATCTAAGGAAGCTTAAAACTGGCTATTTCTTTTTTCTATAGAAAAACTTATCCTGAAAGAAAAAAAATCCTCATGAATTGAATAGTTCATGAGATATGAAGTTAAGGGAAAGGTGAACACTAATATTACACATGTAGAATTAATTAAAAAAAAAAGAAAAGAGTCTCAGGGAAAACAGGAACAAGAAAACAAGTACTTTCATTTTATATAACCTAACTTTGGTCTATTATTATTGGAAGATAGTGAAGTGGCAAAGAAGAGGAAGCCTTTAGATATGTAATATTTTAATTATGTCTGAGAGGAGTTTCGTGTAAAAGACGGCGTGTATATAAGAAGAAATTGTATAATTTGTTCTTTTTTTATTGGTAGCAAAGTGATGCTATTTTCATGAATGCAGAGAAATATCTCAAGAATTCCAGTGGAAACATACTCTAATGAAATAATAGAATTAGCTGCCACTAATGAACCATGAGGTATGGTCAGAGACTATGAAAGTGATATCCTTTTGGTCTCCACTGTGAAATCACAGGCCTCAGGTTATATGAATGATATCTTTTATTAGGAATGAATCTAATAATATGAAGTAATAAGGAGAAGCCTAAAGTCCTGTCAGCATTTGTCTATGCTTTTGAGAAGTTTCTACCGCCTTTCACCTTAAATAATCCATTATTTTAGTATCACCTGCACTTCATTACATACAACCATGTCTGGCATTTCCAAAAAGCAGCGAATTTCTGTATGGTTCCATTATGAATCTAATTTTCTGCACCATATATAGCTTAACAGCCATTTTAAATCACATTGGCCAGAAACTTTGCAAGTATATTTTAGAAACTAACATGCTGGCCATGGAATCCTAAGCTATTTCACAGTGAGAACAATAAATAAGACACATCTGGAAATATAGACAAGTGTCTTCAATGTTCATTGGGATCAAGTCTTCTGTATCCATTTTCATACAGAAACCTTTATGTGTGCATCTACTCACACACATCTACTATGGCAGTTAATCATTTTGCTACACCAGCTTTTGAATATCACCAAGAAGGGATCCATGTTCGTGACATTGTTATCCCATTCTTCAGGAGGTGCAACATCAGGTGGCGCTGCTCAACTTAGACTTCCAACTTTTTCTGTCTATCTTACCCTCTGAACAACCTCTTACTTTTGAGTGAAAATAATCTTTTGGTTATTTAAACAAGTAAGGGCTACTGGAACAATGTTGCAGTTTCAAACTTCTGGCCTGGAAAGATGTTCATAAGCAATAACATTTGCCTTCATCTCACTTCTACATCTAATACATACATAAGTTTAAAAAAACTCAATATTACTGATTACTTCACTGCAAAAAAGTAACCTGCAGAGCTGAAAGAGTAACAAAATGCAGAGAGATAGTACTCATATTTGAAATAGATTAGTAGCAATTGAAGAATGAAATCCCTGGCAATAGTTGTTGAATTTTGCTGTTTTCTAAAACAACATTACTGAGTTCATTCTGAACAAATGAGATGAATTAATATTGTATGAAGGGATAAAAGTAAAAAAAATTAAAACTAAATTTTAAAAAATTACATTAATGGCATGAGTAGGCTTCGTACATATAGAGAGTAAAACTGAAAACTGTTTCATTTGTATTTTAGCTCTGTAAAAACATCCTTGAATTTATTTTCCATAGAAAATTATATCTCTGAAATATCCTTTCACACTCTGTATTGGAATTAAAATTATGTCATTCCAAAATAGCCTTTATAATTACTTCAAAGGTTTTTTTGCCTTAAAAAATTGAAATTACTATGGATTTACATATCAGAAAAAGAAGGTCAAATTTGGAAATTTTCCCAACTTTACCTTCCTATGACCTGATTCTGCTAAATGTCAGGCTATTTCAATAGGATTCATATTAGTAAGGAAATAGGGAGTTGCAAAACAAAATCACATAAAACCTACAAGTATTTTTTTTAATTATGATTTTTGAGACCCTATAAGAGAAAATTTAGTAGAAATATGCTAATACTGCTAGACAATAAGTATACTAGATAAGTTTATCTGTTTTCATGTTATTTGTTCTGTTTAATCAGTCAAGACTGAAGAACCACGCAGACTATAACTTTCAGTGTAGTCTATGAAGATACTCTGACATTGATTATAATATGAATTACAACTGTATTGTGGTCAGTTACAGGAGAGTTTAGACAAGTTTACAGCCATCTCATGGCAAATTTAGATGTTTTTTGATGGAGTTGTCATTTGTAAAATCCCAATCCGTAGGTGATCCAGCACCTTACTTAATAAAAGAGTAGCATTTAAACATAGTTTTAGTGTGTATGAAAGTACAATATAATAAAAAATTATATAAATGTAAAAACATCATGACCAGAGAAGGTGCAACCCACTTATCTATTTTATGCACACATATTTGGAGGAGTGCCAGGGATTGTATAATCACCCCTAAAATCAAGACATCCAGTCTGATTCATCAGTTCTGTCAATGTCTGATATTTTGTGTACATACATGCTACTGTGGATGAGGTGAGAGAGTTTCATCTTAATATGTAATGAATCTTTATCCTTGGCACAAATAAATAGTTTTTCTTATCAACAATATTCCCTGCTCAATTTTGGTTATAAGCACATATTACCACCATAGCATCTACAGCAACTGCCTGCATAAGAATAAACATTTGGCAAGTCCTTAATTGATCCATTGATTGTGCTGATATGATTGAGCAGTGTGTTACAGAAGCTCTTCAAGATCACGCAATTGCAGCCAGCCCTCCTCAGGATGACACCAAGGGTTCTGCAGACCACCAGTGGTGTCACCTCCCAGCTAGACAGTTAACATCAACATAGGTTTGCCTGTATTTAATTGTAATTATCAAGAACGCATGCATTGCTCTTTAAAGGTCAGGCCTGTTTTTCTCTCCAGTTATTGTGCTACCGCTGAATGTCTTTCATGTTTACTGACAAGAACTGAAAATGAAACAAATGTAGGTATGTAACTGTAAAAGAAATCAGTGTCTTTAAGGTTTTCCAGTTCTCTTCTTCAAAGGGACCTGTGTATCTATATGTATGTCTCTTTATGTTTATGCATAAGCATAAAGAACATAAAAGAAGGAAAATATCTACCTAATTTCACAGATTTAATTCATGCAGTCACAGGAACCCAATGAGAATTAATTGGGTAAAGGAAACTCCAGATATTCAGGTCTCTTCCATTTCTTTCTGCCACACTCTCTTTCAGGAACATTTATCTTTATTTTGTAGTGGACAGTCAGTTAGGAATTGAGAAATTAAATTAATCTGATGTGCCAAAGTAAAGCTCTAAAAGAATTTGATGGTAGAAGCCCCTCTCTGATTGCTGGATAAAAGTTACCTGAGGAATTCTTTCTAGTATTCAATAAAAGAAGAAAAAGATACTTCCAACATTTTAATGTTGGCTTTACTCTTATATTTTTAAGTTTTAATATTCTGTACACATGTATGAGAGACAATGTTAGATTTAAAAATTAAATGGCAAAATAATTTTTTTAAGAAAGTTCAATATGGAAGGATTTATACATGTTTGTTTCAATGTTATTGGTTCCTATTAAGAGTTAGATGGCCATTTTTAATGCCATGAATCTAGACTTGAAATTTCAGTTAAATACCATAGGGAATCTTTATAAAAATATGTAATTTTCTTTTAATTTCCAAGGATGAGTGAACAGCTGTTCTGTTTCTCTCTGTCAAGTTAAACTAGGTAACTATACCACTCTTTTCTCCTAACCAGGATCTTAATAGTTTACAGTCCACTATTTATCCACTAATTGAGTCTACTCACACCAAGCTGCCTGTAATTCCTTTTAGACTTTTTTATTTTCATTAATCTCTACATTTACTTTGCAGTGCCATTGTTTCTCCCATGTTTCTGGATTTGCTTGTTCTTCACATCTGTATTCGGTATTTTAGATTTTTACCATAAATGCAGCGTTGTCTCCCATTTGTCACATTGTTCTATCTGCCGTCATATGGCCTCGGCAGCAGAGGTTACATCTGTACCAAAAAAACCCCAAAAACCATCAGAGGTAAATCTGTAGCAGTGGCCCGGACATGCACCTGTCCTTATGCACACTGGCACAAGGTTAGGCAAGGTTTTAGCCACTGGAAAGCAACTGTCTTCCACACAATGCTCAGGCACAGTATGGGCTACAGTATGAGCCAGAGACCTGCTAGGCTGGATGCATCAGACATATTTTAAGGAGGAAGTGAAACCACATGCACTGTTCAGCTAGCTGGAAGGTCAAGGACCAGGAGAGTGCATTGCAGATTCAGCATTTAGGCTGGAAAGGATCAAAGGCTTGGACCAAAGGTTTGGTGGTTACCAACTTTAAGCCTTCAGTCAGTGTTTATTAACAGCCAAACTGTCATCAATAAATAAGAACTACTGTCAGGCACATCCCACCATATAGGTACTGCTGAGTTAAATGCACAAATATATATTTTAAATTTAGAGCAAGAGTTTGTAAAATCAACAAGATTATGTGGTTAATTTTACTTTGTCTCCTGGTAGAAAGTGTTCAAAATGAGGAGTAGGTCCACTGTACAAATCATCACAAAGAGACTTTTTTTTTTTACACAATTACAGTGGAAATTTCCAGAACTGACATAATATGAAAATATTTTTTTCTTATTATAGATAGCAAAAGAAACACTAAAAAAACCCAAACAACAAAAAAACCATAAAAACTGAAAAACTTCCCCTAAAAAAACCACACAACCCCCCCACAAAATCAAAAAATCCCCAAATCAAAAAACTCATACCAAACAGATAAAACAAATCAAATCACCAAACTCTTAAAATAATAATAAAAATAAAATTACAGCTATGTTTTTGAATTAATAAGATACTTGCAAAGTGCTACAAACCACTCTATTTTAAAAGGTGGAATCCACTTCCATATTTTAACTTGAAAGTTTTCCAACAAAAACAAACCTGCTCTGTTATTTCTAAAATACTTTTCATGTTTAATTTATTTTTTAATTATTACAATTTATTATATTTATAGTCAGTATGGCAGCATGCTGACATAGTCTTCTTAGATAATTTGTATCACAACATTTCACTTATTGAAATGATAAAAGACAATATGGAACACAAATAATATAGTTTTCTAATATACCATAGCTTACTTATTACATCTGTATTCACAAATGAAAATACTCTAAAAGGCAAATAGTAGGTTAAGAAACTCTACAGTGACCAGTAAAAGCCAGAAAATCATGAAGGACTCTAAGCAGCTGTGAGTTTCCTGTCTACACAAAAAGCAAGATCTGTGTTCAAATTAAAAATATAGTACTCACCACGCTGCCATAAACACATTCAATGTAAAAAAAAAAAAAAAAAAGTTATTTGCTTCTCAAAGACCGATTCAGCAAAGGATTTTTGCTGTCAAGTATCTTTACACATAAAGATCCCTGATGAGATCTGTTTTGTGTTTTGTGTAAACAGACTTGTTTGGAAGCACCAGAAGGACCGAATTGTAACAGTAACATAAACTATTAAGAAATCTTCTGAAGGGAGGGAGTTTACCTTGCTGTGAAACCTGTTATAAGTGACAGGAGAATCAGATCCTTAGTGTGTATCTGTTACGGTAAGAAGCACTTCATTGCTTTAAGTGAAAACTGTAGCTACATAACAGAGAGTGCTTAATTTCATCATTTCTCATTTTGTGAAAATACTAACAGTGCACAGACATCAAAAACTAATCTAAACTATTAACACAATACTCAAACAAACTGAAGTGATAAGTACAGATAGAAGTATCTGTTGGCAGAGTCCTGGAGTGATGGCTGATTTATCTCAAAGAGCACTTAGAAATCAGTGCTTAATTCTTTTTTTCTCAGCTCTAGATCACAGGTCATGTACTTAACTACACAAATCTATTTGAATAAACAATATGCTTATGTCTCATTATTCACTCTGTAGCTGCAGTTCAACTCAAAGGAGGTGGAGGCAGGAAGGACATGGTAAATGAAGAGCGATAGGATTATCATTGTTAGAAGAAATAGTGGGGGCAGGTCTTTAACTGATATATCTTCATATATTCCATTGCATAAATACTGATTCACGTTGCTGAAGGCTTTGGAACAAAGTAGTTTGATAAAATTTACAAAGTATCACTGGAACAAATTGTGTGTTGTACTATCTACGGTTCCATAAACATTGGGTCAAGATGTCCAAACTGGTTCACTTCCAATATGTGAATCACATCAGGAAATGGTATGTCACACCAACCAAAATTTTTTTCACACGAAAAAATTAATATTTGTTATCTTAAATACATGAGTTATGAAAGAACTGGAAAGGAATTTCATTTACCTTTTGGTTACGATTAATTCATAATAAAAAAATGTGACATTAGTAATTTGGACCTGTTTATTGTATCTTCTTCACATATTTTTGATTTAACTTGGAGTAGCATAAAACCCACACTTCAGCCCTCTGGGATTGATCTAAAGCATAGTGACTACTAGATCAGGGTCAGCCTTCCATTTGAAGTAGGTGTATGCCCAGATGCTCCAACCAGCTGTAGCTACTCTTCATTGCCATCTGATGACTGACAGTTTAGAGCATCCCTGAAGCTAAACTGACTAAAAAGCCCTTCCAAATCAGTGTTCATGCTCAGATTAATACACCTTAGATTTAATGAAGGACTGTAGATTTCTATGAGTTCTGAGTAGTTTTCCAGTTATAGCTCCTGGTAGATTGAACAGCTGGAACAGGAAATATTTTTTCTTCACAGCGAGAGTAACAAAAAGTAGAGTGGGTTGCTACTCTTTTCTCATCACTGTAGTAATTGTCTATCAGTTCTAAGATTCAGGTATGCAGGCAAAGATGTTAGTTTCAAGTTTGCTAGTTACCTTCTGCACAGAAGATATTGTTATCTAATGTTAATTTATCAGGTTAACGCATTAATTTGTAGAACAATTTCAAAGGATCCACTTCTCTGAAAACAAAAAATATCATTTCTTTCTTATGTAATTAGATGGTTGGGGATCTTATTGTTTTTCCTAACAACAGATATGTAGTTTGTGCATCATATGAATATAGGTGTAGGTGAAGATATCAAATTAATTACATTAATATAGTTGTGTTTTCTGATTTTTTTTGTTGTTGTTGCTTGCACATTCAGGGCACAATTCACTACTTATCATTTTTATTATGCTCTTCAGGTTTAAGGTTATTGTGTAAGAGCAACCACCTGAATGTCAACATATTTTTCTCCCAGACACACACGATAAAATTGCAGAACATGGTCTTTTACAATGTGCTTATCATTAGCTTGGCAAAAATATGCAACTAGCCTTAGTCAGGTCCAGAATTCACTATACCTTCATCTCAGCTGCATGAATTCTATTACTGTATAACTAGGGCTGACAGACACAGACACATGCATTTGTAAAGTTCTCAAAACTGCCTGTCCCACGTGGACAAGATTATCAGCTTATATTGATGACCTCTGACAATCCAGAGCATTGACCAGATTGATAATTTTATATGAGGTATAATTTTAGTTATTGTATAATAAGGTCTTAGCTCCCTAAAGGTCCTAGCTTTCAAGGCCCCCCAGTAGCCTAGAATTTTGTGGAGTGTATTCTGCCAGGCTCTGAGATTGGGCTGTACATGTACAGAGCAGAAAGATGAGAATAAGCACATATTTCCTTCAAGTTCTCGACTGGAAGTTTTCTTCCATGGTATCAGACATGCTTTTCTTTCACAACATGCAAAGTCATGGAAAGAAAAAGGTAGTGAACTTGTATAGTTTTCTCAGTGGCTGAGGCTGAAACATGACAAGTTATGGGCAAACTGACACTTCCACTTGAATAATAAATATGCTTTTCAACTGTTGCTGAGTATCAGGTGGTGAGCTGAAAAATTAATTATTATTTAATTATTTATCAAGGACATGAATACAGCTTCTTTTCTAGTAAAGGAACTCTACATAATAATTTTTACAAAACATTGCCTTTCTGTCTCCTGTGATGCGACAACTGTCTGTCTCCATGAGCTATCTGGTAACTAAATGACGAAAGCTTGCAAAAAGGAAAAAAAATATTAAAAGTAAAGAAATAACATAATTATACAAATTATTCCATCTGGAGTGTGTCATGCATTACATCAGAGAGCTGATACAGAAGTTTAAAAAATATTTTTGAAGAAACTAAATGTATTCCCTGGTCAACAAAATAAATCTCTGGTTATAGTAAGGTAAACTTTAATAACCAGATAAAATTGGTGTTACTGTAGCATCTCATTCAAATTGCACAAATGTAATAACCGCAGAGAACTTCATTAGCAGTGAGGAAGAATGCATCACTTTTAACAGAACATCTGTGAGCTTTAACAAGAATACTTTCATTATGCTTTCAGGAAAATCTGTCTTAAGTGTTAATAAGATAACAAGTTTAATTAATAAAATCAACCTAGAGTGACACAAAAAACAGCTTGCATTTACCTTAACTCTTACAATGAGAATTTTATATATAT
>NW_020955964.1:596287-604852 GCF_003031625.1 Empidonax traillii | reverse complement strand
TCCAGTTTCCATTTAAATGCAGTTTTGATGTGTATTTCAAATAAATGCAAAAAAACAACAACAACAAAAATCAGAAAAAAGCTAGTAATCATCTACTGAATAAGAAATCTGTTGTTCACCATTTTCTCTTCATAAAAAATGTAAAAATGTAGGAATCTGAATAAATGCATGCAAAACTATATAATTGCTGAAATAAATATGTATAGATATAGGATACTTTTTGATTTAGCATAAAGCAGCAGCAAATTATACCAATCAGTAAGAATCAACCAGTTTTTAAAAAGAATAGCTGAAAAGCACACATGCAAAACAAGATTAAAACTGATTATTTAAATCCAGATTCTCTGTTTCCTGGTTTAAACTATGATTACAATTTAAATCAAGCCACCCTGCCACAAATAGTTGAGGGACAATGATTTCTCTCGCTTATGTAATGTGCAGATTTTATAGCTGGGAGAGCATCATGTTGCTTGTAAGGAACGTGCACGTGCTGAGTTTTCAGACACGTTCTTAGTTTGGTTCTAGTTTGGTTCACATGCTCAAAGGAGGCAAATGGTAATCCTCATCTGAAAGAATGGGAATCTGGAAGCTAACAAAGAAATTCAAGATGCTTTTTCTTTTGGGAGTTTTGCTTTTTTATTAGGATGGAAATAAGGATGAGATTCAACTGCAAACTCAGAGCCTGTGTTGGATGCTGATTCACCAGTAATACAGGGGCTGCAAAAGCAGCCATAGCCCAGAATTAGAGTATGAAGAGAAATGTCTCCCTTTCTCTTCTTTGGATAATTACTTTCCACTTAACAAAATTCCCTTTGCTCCTGTAGTTGAACAGGGTGTTTCTCCTCCATTAAATTGCTCTGGTTTGCTGCTGTGCTCTACCAAGCAGCTGTTAATGTTCCACCCCAGAGGTGTCTGCAGTTCAGTGATGGGTGAAATGATTAAGGCTCACAAGGCACTTGATCATTTGGAATGAAAGGTGCTACATAAACATACCCCATTAGTTTTATTAGTGCTCAACAAAGCAAACTTTACCTCTCACTGGTTCTACTCCTCCCTGGCATTTAGTACAAGGTGTTCCCTCTGGAACATGTGCAGTTTGCTGGATGCATTCTTCAGCTGTCGTTAAAGAGGCCTGTTTCTCAGACTGGTGATTTGACCCATCATATGTTGGGGGACTGCTTATCAAATAAGTGCTGTGTTTGTAGAAGTTTGAAGGAGTGTTAATCCTGGGCCACTTCTCAGGAAAAGGAACATAATGACCTTGGGTATTGCAGACACTTGCTCATGGTGTCAGGAGAGTAGAAAACTTGGCATGGGATCAGTCTACAATGAAGAATAGGGAAAGGTCTTCGAGGAATGTCCCCTGATGGAGATGTGGAGAAGCATGCTAGAAGTTTGATGGATAAAGAGAGTTTGTTTGGTAAAGATTGACTTAAACATTTATGCAAACAGAATAAAAATACATGTATTTGTAAATTATATGTCTAAACCAGGCTTGTTGTGATACACGGTACCAGCGGAAATGTGCTCTCCTTGTCCCCTCCCAAGCCACAGCGTCCCTCAACCCCATCTGAATATTTTTGGCTGTTGACTGGTTCTGTTCTATCTGCCTAGGACCCTTTCCACTAGTATGCTGACTGCTCTCAAATCAGGACTCAATTTGCTTTCTTTGGTCATTTTCCTTATGTGAATGGAGCTGTGAATGGAGAAATCAGAAAGCAGAAATCAATTCACAAGAGCTCCATGGGTCCTAAGGCCTAATGTTAAAACTACTATGTTAATTGTTGGATTGTTAGATACTGAATTTCTGGGGTTAAGAGGGTAGATATTGAGGTTGTAAGTACTGGAACTCAGTACAATGCTTCTGAGCATTTCAGTGGCTATCTAGTGGAGAAGAGAACAGAACAGTTCAGACTAACCTCTCTGTAAGCTTCATGACTATGGAAAAGATAGTTCCCAAAGGAATATTTTGGAAGGGATTAGTCCTTTTTCCTAGGGAGATATTTTACCACTTTAGAGCAGAAGGTTTTTTTGAAGACCTTTAGAAAGAGCCACTCTGAAGCAAATGCAGCCCCCAAACATCTTTATCTCAGTCACTGGCACCAGATTTTTGCATTCTCTGTATCTGATTGCAATTGGTCTCATCTAAGCACAAAAAGTAAGTGATATTCAGGAAGGGTTCCCAAAGATACCCTAGACCCTACCATCTATTATTGTCCCTGTGCAGTACTCTGATAGATTCATGTCTCCGTAGACAATGATGAACTGAGTCCTTAACCTTCTTTTGGTTCTTTTCTTCTGGAGTTTCTCACTGTAAGTAATGTTTTCCAAAACTTTAATGCTCTCATGAGCCATGTAATGTTTATCAATGTCCTCCCTGAATTGGATTTGGTTAATTCTTCTTGGCTTTGTCTAAAGTTCTTGCCAATACATTTGCATCCTTCAAGAGAAGAATGTCCAGACCATGTTAGAGATGGGGAGAGGTCAATATCCCTTTTCCCCAGCAGACACAGAGAGCAGATAGATTCTGCAGAGGAATCACTCAGATGCTTTCCTGGAGAAACTACTAAAAAAATCTCTCCCAGAACTGCGTCCCAGATTGATGTCTTATCGATGGTGGCATGTGGGGGTTGAGAGGATAGGAGGGACAGATGGTCCATAAGGTTCCTTTGAGCTAGAGCCAGACTCAAAGAAGAAAAAGGAAGATTGGTGAATTTCTGGAAGAGCTTATTTCCTCCTTGGACTTAAACAGGGTGTTGAAATTCATCCAACAGACTCTGTAAAGCCTTTGGATTCTAAGAAGAAGACATAGATCTACAGCCTCATTATTGCTTATTCGGCTGTAAAACAAGGCTGTAAGGAAGAAGGGAGACAATAGGGTTTGCTTCCTTCCTGTTTATACCAGCTCTTCTCCAACTGGAAATGTGCTGATATGGCTGTTATGAAGTAATTATTTCAGCATTGCTTCTTTTGGCACAAGTATCTGTCTGATCTTTCTGATTCCATGTAGACAGTTACTTTGAAATTAATAATTCCAAATAATTTTCTAGGAATAATTATATTGGTACATTTTCAAGTCTAGACAAGCCTATGAATAGGATTCCAGACCAGGATGAAAAAAAAAAAAAAAAAAAAAAAAAAAAAAAAAAAAAAAGAGATTCTTTACTTACATGTTTTTGGAAATATGCAGACATATCTTCACTTGCAAAAATACTATCTTAAAACTGGTTAGTGATTATGGTTTCTAATATTTTTAAGTGAGAGTGTTAGGAATTACAGGGAATTCAGAAGGTCACTAACAGGGAGTATTTTTAAAATAGCACTGTGCTAGGAAAGTTGATGTGGTGAGACCAGGAATTAGGATTTTTTGAGATTTTGTGTAGCCCTGAAGGGAGTTAGGAAGCAATCAGTAATTCCCTTTATCATGACATGCCACAAAATCTGTGAAATGCCACTCAAAACCATTGAGATCCCAATCCACTTGGGCAAGAGAGAGAAGAACAGAAGAGTGTGGCTTTGTTCATCTGTTTAAGGCATGACCCTGTCCTGGGGTAATTTTTCCCTTAACGAATGGTTTGTAAGGTGGGTTACTGCAGTGTCTGTTTTACACAGCTTTAGGGGAAAAAAAAATCTGTTACATGACTCAGACTCATCCAGCACTTACATCTCAGCATTTGCTGTTTCTTGCACTCAGATTTTGCATTCAGCAACCTCACTCAAACAACTCCATTTCCTCCCTCCCTTTCTTCACCTTTATTTCTTCCTGATGAGCAATTCAAACAGCAAACTGTTCCTCTCCTTCATTCCCATCAGTGACTCCATTCAAAGTCCTGCCCATGTTCTTATTTTCTTGGCAGAGCTATTTTCAGTGAATGCATTTGTTTCTTTAGCTAGAGAACAAAAATATCTGCAAGCAAACTCATTTCCCTTCCAAACGACTTCGGAAAGTAGTGCTGGGAAGGGGAGCAAAGTGCTTTGTCAAGTGTTAGAGGAACAAGAGAGACATCTTCTCCCCCCTGACATTCCTCTTTTATTATTATTGGGAAGACTCTGTTAGTCTCTCGCTTCCTCGGGGACTAGAAACATCTTGAAAAGATCTTTCATGCAGGCAGATAACAAACTCACTGCAGAGCTGCATCGGAAGGGGAAAAATTACTTGCTAGTAATGATGTTTATCACAATCCTTCCTCCTTTCCCAATACTACAAAGGAAGCTATCTCTCATATAAAGGCCAAGTCTTGTGCCTTTTTTTTTTTTTTTTTCCTGGCAAACTACCCATTGTGCAAATTCAGTGAATATAAGCTTGGCTGATGGAAGTTTCACAGAAAAAGTGGGTGGAAGGAGATGACAGTGTGGGCTGATATGATTTATTTGAGATAGGCCTGGTCTGATAATACACGGCATGGAAAACGCCACATTGCTTCCACTTAATAAATTGACATGAGGGCTGTTCCTGTGGCAGAGAAACATCAGTTAAGTCTGGGCCAGATGTTGGGGGACTCACACTCCCACTGGACTGAACTCGTCAGCAGAGTCCACTTGGCTTTTCATCACACCAGGACAGGAAAACACAGCTATGTGGCACTGAGAGTCGCTGCTTTGAAGGAGACTTTGATTTCGTCTGCTCTGCATGGATGTTAAAAATCTCACAGTGCTTTAATGGAAAGGGTGACCCAGGTTTTTGTGCTGAGGTGTCTTTCTCATGAGCAAAGTATAGTTAGCACTGAACCAACTGGCTACCATCCTAACACTACAGGCATCCACATTCTAATAACTTCCTGTTGCTAAAAGTTAGGAGTAGTAAATGTCATGAAAATGCTGTAAAATGGCAATGTACAAGTCTGCAAAGTGGGTGTGTGCATGGGAAGCTGCAAGGCCAGGTGGTTCTTTGGGATGAATTTTCATCCCTGTTGATTATATCTGCTTGATATTGCATGCTGTGTCATTGGACTAGACCCCATGACTAACACCCAGTCCCAGTCTATGACCCATTTTGAGAGTCTGATCGAAGTGCTACTGAGATCATCAGGGAATAGGAATTGATGTGGCGCTACTGACTCCAACCCTCTGAAACACTCAAGATATGAGGGTATACACCTCTGGCATGGTCAGTCCACTGAGTTTATGGGACTAAATAATAAGTTTCTGGCTTTAATAAATGGTATTAATTATTAAATTCAGGGGGAAAGTATCCGTATATCAGTTGGTTTTTTTCACAAAGGCAAAAAGAAAATGTACTCCGAAGTGGCTATTAATCGCTTAAGGGCCAAGTAAATTACAGCCTTAAAGCAGGTGTTCACCCACTAATATCTCACTTAATGTCTCATTATATGATGATTTAAGTATCAAGATCAGTCAAGTTTAAGATGTAGAAGACCTTGTAAACACAGTGAGAATGAAATGCAATTTTCCTGGAGATGTGCTCAAAAACAATAAAATGAATTAGAGTCACAGAAAGTTTAGGTTGGAAAAGCTCTCTAAAACCATCAACTCCAACCATTAACCCAGCACTGCCAAGCCCACCACTAAACCATGTGCCCAGGTGCCACATCTACATGTCTCTTAAATCACTCCAGAGGCTGTGACTCCACCACTTCCCTGCACAGCCTGTTCCAATGCCTGACAAACCTGTTGATCAAGAAACTTTTCCTAATATCCAATCTAAACCTCCCTTGGTGACACTTGAGGCTGTTTCCTCTTGTCTTGTTTTTTGTTAACTGGGAGAAGAGATTGACTCCCACCTTTCTACAATCTCCTTTAGGTAGTTGAAGAGAGTGGTGTGTGACGTATATACATATGAAAAAAAAATCTAACCAGCTGCAGAGAGCAAATTTCTGGAGAACTATGATTCAGTCTTCAGTATCCTCCTGTCACAATTCCTTAATGAACATTTGTTAGAAGTTGTAAAGAAGGAGCAGGTACACAACTGAGGTACCAACCCAAAGAGATCAACTTTTCCATTTTTAACAGAGAACTCCCTTTTTTCAAGAGGAAGATGTTTCTGGTACAAATGTACGTAAATATATGACTTTTTAATAAGGGCATGTAGCTCATTACCCTCTGCAAATTAACCATATCTAATCATATATTTCCAAAAAAATAAAATAGCACATTGCATCTGTTAGTCTTCATTCAAATACAAACCAAGTATGCATGAATACTGTAGTATAAACTGTTCCATCTGTTTCCATGAATGTATAGTCACGCTGGTCACCCCCCCACACACAACAGAAGGGACTTTCACTCTCAGCATCTGTCTTCACTGAAGAACTGTATTTCAACTGGAAGTAGTCAAGCTAGAGTAAGAGCAGCACTATAACTCAAATCCCCATACCCATGCTGCCATGTATATCAAATGTATATGGCTTTAGGAATACTGGGGGAAAGTCTTTTGGGATTTAGAATTTCCGTAGAGCTGATCTTCACCCTAAAGTGTTGAAGAAATGATAAAAGAAATGTCTGTCCTCTCTGGGTATACAGAGGGAACTGTGGGAAGGTGCCGGATGACAGGCATTACTTGAGAGGCACAGAATGGTCAATGTCAGCAGTTGGTCTGTAATGCTGCTCTGAGTTTCATCCTACATACACTTATGAGCAGGTTGCTTCAAATTTAATGCATTGCCATCTTTGAATCAAGTGGTTTGGTATGTGACCAAGAGGAGATTTACTTGCAACTCTGAAGATGCAGTGTAGGATAGTGTGGTGGGAAAGACAAGTTACTATTTTTAGAAAATGTGGATTTGCCATTCAGCCTGTGACAAAGTCACAACCATTCTTACTTTCTCCTGCTCTTTCCCTCTGGCCTGCACATCTCAAACACTCACACTCGCATCACTGCAGAATCATAACAGGCAATGGCTCCCCCAAGATTCAGTTCCTACTATTGGATCATAAACCAGTCCAATATAGCCAATTCCTCTACAGGAAGAGGAAATTTCAGTCCATGGAGACCACTTTGTCTATATTGGGGACTGTGCTGGCACAACCTCAGCACTGAAAAAAACCAACCTCCTTCCTCACGTAGTTACTCACCACTGTCATAGTTTCACCTGAATTCCCTTTCTTGCTCATCAGGCTTCAGGAGCACAACAACCTTGGTTTTTTAGGTTTGTGAAAACCAAAGATCTGCTTGAGGGGTGAGCTGTTGGACCCCATGCCCATGAAATTACTCTGGTGTCACCAGAGCAGATGAGATTGTGCCATAGTGTGTGTGTGTGTGTGTGTGTGTGTGTGTGTGTTTGTGTGTGTGTGTGTTTTGGCCCAGTACACAGAGGTGTCCCAGGTTCAGCTGTGCTAAGCACAGCAGATACATCCAGAGTTTCTGGATACTTCTGTGAGATAACATTTTACCCTCCAAAAATCACAGCTCTTTTGAGGATAAATTAGATCACCCCTCTTTGTTCCAGTTATCGACTTCTTTTACACTTTCAGTTACATGGCTATGGGAGATGTCACATTTGACTCATTTCTGGGCAAACAGTGTCCTTCCTCTCATGGCTTGGGTTTGGTTTGCTGACAGTACATCAGAGCAGTCAGAGAAATGTCAACTTCATGAAACACAGCCAAATCCCCAATTGCTGTCCAGGCAGATGTCCTCAGTCATCGCAAGACTAAAAAAATCACGTTCTGAAATGGCAGCAATGGTGGGTGCATCTTGGGGACTGGTGACCATCTTTGGCGAGTGGGGGCTGATGAAGAAAGGTGCTGTGCAGAAAGATCTGTCCCAGCTGGCCACTGGTGCCAGCGCTGTCATTTTAATTAGCTGTGTGTATATATACACTTGTATAATACACACTGTACCTCTTTATCAGCAGGATGGGTTCACTAAATATATGTCAGCTGAAATTGCTTTAGAAAGAGCCTCAGCACTCAGCTTCCCACCTGTTTCTCTTTGACAGCTGCCCAGACTCTGCAAAACACATCAGATGAAAGGCACCGTAGAGCTACAGCATGATACTATTATTACATCTAACAGATGAGCAATCAGATCTGAACTGACCGGGGACTGAGCATATGAGGCAAGAGGAGAATCCTTTGGGGAGACCATTACCATGAAAGTAATACAATTCAGTATTTGTACCAGTGACTCTGAAATTCAACAGCAGTCAACCTAGTACTAGCATCCTTTTAAATATCATCTTTCATTTCTTAGCAAACAGCAATATCCTATAACAACATTAGGACAGGAAAAGGAGGGGAGCTGCACAGCAACGAAACAACAGGAGCCTAAAAAGCAAAGTCTTGGGGAATTTCTGGGAGTTCTGAAAAACGAAGTACAGGGACAGACTTGTGTCCCTGAGGTGAATTTTAAGCAAAGGGTAAGAAACAGAGACCACCAGTGAGATAGTTGGGGGAAGCAGCATTCAGGTAGAGGTCACATCCCTGCTGATACCACGACCCCACAATGCTGTTTTTGTTCTTGGGACCCAGTGAGCTAAAAGACAGTCTAGCAACATGCATGGAACAAATCCAAGTGGATGAACTATGCGAATATCTGTGCAGTGAGCATTTGTTTCATCTTCAAGAGAAAAGGGGAACAACAACAGCAACAACAACAACAAAAAA
>NW_020955964.1:563876-596266 GCF_003031625.1 Empidonax traillii | reverse complement strand
CAAAACCTGCTTTGACCATTAAAGACAGCTTTAGGGGAAAGACAGTGTACAAATAAATTAAAACAGCTTCCCAAGGGTTTGCAAAGCTTTGTCTTGCTAGTGGAAAGACATTGAAGTTCTCTTTTAAAATTTATTTTACTCTATAAGGTTATCTTTTTAAAATGCACAAAGAGCAGCAGGCTATCAATGAGCCTTACGTTGCAATCCACTGATTTCCTGGACAAGCTCAATATCAATAACTCAAAATCTGTGAATAAACCAATAAACATGGATAGTGGCTGACCTTAAGTGTAACCTTCACACTGCCTCCATGGCAAAAAGGAAAAGCAAGCATTGAAAATGATAATGAAAGCTCTTGTTTTAGTTCATATTAATATGCACAGACAGCAAACCCTTCCTGATAGATTTTCGTTTCGTGAGCAAATTGTGTGAGACTCGGAAGATCACAGGGTGAAATGCTGGTTTTGAGAGCCAAGTGTCTCATACTTTAATAACCCTTTACTATGATGGAGGTATGCCATGAATAAAACTGTTTAAAGGTAGTGAACTTTGCATCAGGAGACTCAAATTCTGTCATTTCTTGTTCCAAATTATTGAAATCTCTTTTTCTCTCCAGACTTGCATTTTCTTCACAGCAATACTGACTCTAACACTATTTTTCTCCCCCCTCTTCTTCCATATTCTGATGAACATCTTCAAGAAAGAAGCATTTATACTGAAACTATTGAGAGAAAACTGGCAATTTGGATGGCTACAGCACAGGGAATCATGGGGTTACTATGAAGTTACTATATGAGCTTCATCTCTTACAGGGAGGGTTGGAGGAGGAGGGCAGGGAAAGGATATGATTGCAGACTCTAAATATATCAGCCAGGTAAACACCGAGGAGGCAGCAGAGGTCTTTAAGCTAAAACATGGTGTTGGCACAAGAACAGATGACTACAAATATGCCAAAAATAAATTTATACAGAAATTTTCTAACTGTTTAGAGGATGAGTTCTGGAATTCCTTCCCTTTCAAATTAGACAAGAAAAAACTAGTTTTTAGGCAGTGGTAAGAATGCTTTCATGGGATGATGCCTCATATTTGAGAGATAGATTTGGTGACCTTAAACATCCCTCTTAATCCCGTGTTCCTCTTTCATTTCTGTGTCATCCAATGCCTGCAGTGTCCTGAATAACATGCCAGGGAGAGTTGTGTCAGACAGGTCATTTCTTCACACCAGCAGCCCCTGTTTTAATATACTGCCAGTTCACAAGGCTGAGAGCCACAGCAGTGGTGGTGGATCAAAGACAAGCAAAATTTGAAGGTTTGCTTCCCATGCAGGAGAGCAGAGGGCTCTTTTAATTGCAAACTATACCAGACAGTAAGGACATCTCTGCATTCAGCACAGGAATACAGGAATAAGGGAAATTTGAAAGTAGATTGAAATTAATCTACCCACTACTGTTACCCTTTTGGTTTGTGTATTTTTGCCTCACTGCAAATTCAAGGCTTTCAATGAAAAGTCAGAGCCCTGCTGGGCAAAGCACTGCTCATTTCACATTAAGGAACAATCCTTGTCCTAAAGGAATTGCAAGGCTTGCCAGAGAAAGAGGTTATTGTCCCCTCCTCTCACATAGGGAAATGCAACAGGGGCTTCATTAGGGCTTTATATTTCTACAAATGACCTCAGCTTGGGACCTTACAGGCTTGATCTTGCTTTCATCTCCTCTCAAAATAAGAGCAGTCGAGTATGCAGCCTGACACCAAAAATGCTGTTTCTTTTTTTCCAGTAAACACATTGCTGTTCTTCCTCTTACACCTTCTGACTCCTGGATGCAAACTCCCACCACTGATGTGGTGTGTTTCTTCTTCTGTTTGTTGGCTGTCAAAGCCACTTTCAACATACTCCATGACTGAGGCAAGTAAAGGATTCCAATGTGCCTCCATGAAGCAGAGCTGCCTGGCCAGTTGGTTAGAGAATGGTGCATGTAATACTAAGCTTATGGGTTTGATCCCCATATGGGCCATTTTCTTAAGAGCTGGACTCAGTGATCCTTGTGGGCCCCTTCTAACTCAGGATATTCTGTGATTCTGCGAACTACCTGAAAGGAGGCTGTAGCCAGATGGGGGTTGGTCTCTTCTCCCAGGTAGCAAGCGATAGGACAAGAGGAAATGGCGTCAACTTGTGCCACGGGATGTTTAGATTGGATATCAGGAAAAAATGCTTCCCCAAAAGGATTGTTAAGCATTGGAACAGGCTGCCCAGGGAAGTGGTGGAGTCACTGTCCCTGAAAGTGTTTAAAAAACATAGACACATTGTTTAGTGGTGGGCTTGGCAGTGCTGGGTTAATGGTTGGACTCAGTGATCTTAGACATCTTTTCCAACCTCATAATTCTGTGATTCTATGTACTTTAAGAACTGAGGCAAAAACATGTCACTCAGTTTTCCTATCTAATAAGCGTTTAATCAGAACACTTACTATTCCATGCTTTTCCTCTAATATTTCTCCAGTCTCCATATTTTTGCTTTGTACCTTCTTCCTTGATGCTCCCTACTTAACAGAATCATCATCACCCCTGACGACCATTTTGCTCAGCAGTGATGGCTTAGTATTTGTGCCTCGCATTTGCCCTCAGAACTTCTGACATGGGATAAAAGAGCAAAACAATTGAAACATAATATTCTGCTACATGATGATAATTTTCCTTCATTGGTGAAGATTAGGAAATGGCATTATTGTAAAGACCCAATTACCTTTTTTATGAGCATTGTATATTTGGAAAGTAATAAAACAGAGTTATAAAACTCAGATGATTAGGAATCTCAGAGATGCTCTGCATTTTAAGAGGTGGGTGTGGAATATTCTTTTAATTGCATCTAAGCACAGCCCAACCAATGATTAGTTACTTTCAAAGCAATAAACATTACCTGGGAAGCAATAAAAGGAAATGCAGGAAAGTTATTTGATGGATGACTCCCAGAAGACATAAGGCAAAAGAAGGGAATGTGGTTTAGTGGTTAGAATAACAGCCGAGCAGTCAGAACTCCTGCCATCTCATCCAAGCTGTGAAGCTGACTTACTAAATGCTCTGGAGTTCAACATTTCATTTAATTTAGTTTGAAATTTGGTCTAACAATATCCAGAGATTCAATCTGAAGCTAAATATACAAGTGTTTGTCAAGGCTTGGAAAGTTAGGATGAAAGAAGTCATTATAAATACAAAGTATGAGTGGATGAAAAACAAAACATGTCTTTTGTTGGAGTCTGACTCTGTAAATGCTAGCACAAGTGAAAATGGACTAAAGGAAGCTCCTGTCATGCATAGGTCAGAGATCGGTTGTTTATTTTCATCAGGGAAAGCACAAATATCTTTAATTTCAGTTCTTGGAGAATTTAATGAAGTCTCATCTAATTTTCAGTGATTTCCGTGGTGCCAGCTTTGGCCCTACAATCTAAATCTGTTTAATGCAATCCCATGCCTTCCATACCCTACAAATACTGATTTCTTCTCGGCTAAAATGATCAGTCAGTGTGCAGGCAGAACTAGAGAGCAGAAAGCACAAAAGAGGGATGTGCACAAGTTCCTAAGACAAAGCACCCTTGCAAAGCATCCTAGAAAGCTGAAATCTGAACAAAAAAGCATCCATGATTCATGACAGTGGAGAAATTGCAGCACAATGGTTTTCAGGTTCCAGTTAGAACAATCAAAAAGAAAAACTCATGCAAGAAAAAAAATTCTGATGTTTTTCCATTCTTTTCAAAATTATTCTGTTTACCTTATCCTTCAAGGCTAAGAGACAGTGGGACTCAGCGGTTTTTACTCCATCAGTCATCTCTATTCCTAGTACTGTTGGAAGCCTTGATGAGAATAATAAGAAAATGAGTATTTAGACACGTTAATTGAGTGATATTGATAAATCTATTGAGAAAGTTGCAAGAGAGCAAGAGGTAGAAGCAGCCAGAGACAAGTCCACTCCTTATGTTGGGTTCTCATGTTCTTGACAAAATTCAAGTCGGCTTTTGCCAACACAACCAGAAAAATGTGGCCTCTGGCTGCCCTTTATGAGCACATGGAGACTGTTTAAACGTGCGGAACTGAGTTGCTGAGTCTCACCAAGAATACATATCCAAAATGAGGTATGTCTTATCATTCCCTGGAAACAAAACAAAAAAAGGGCTCTAAGGCACTGGTTACTTTTTCATCCATATAAGTCCCTATGCAAACCTGGAAACAAAGCTATTTTTAGAGTCTTTGGAACTGATTGTCCTCATTTTCTCTACCTTAGTCAGGTTTTGGGTGCATATCAGCCTTCGTAAGCATTATTCTTACTTTGCATAACTCATTTCGCTGATACCAGAACTCAGCATATGAAAAACATGAGCTGCTTCAGATAGACTTTTTTTCCCCCAAGTTCCAGGCTGTGATCTTCAGGGACAAACATCGTCCATGAACTAATTAGATCATTTCCTTCCACTGATATGAACATCTTGCCAGAAAATAAGATTGCATGCATACTTCAGTTTCTGGTTGTTCTGCTTTTGTGCCAAAACATTCATTTTCCTTAATCACAAAGAATTTTGACCAGGTTTATGCCAGAATTACACAAGTTCTTTGTATGTAGCTATTGGTGTCTGTATGTACTTTGGGATTTAATACTTGTACAACAAGAGAGGAGGGAAAGATCTGTTTAAGGACCCTGAGATGTTGTTTGAGATCATCTGGGTTTGTCCTTTTACTGTCATCATTTTTTATGTGTATTCTCATCACATAAAGGACTTTAACAGTTTTTATGCTAAACACAGAAAACATCCTGAAGCTGCCCCTCCTTCTCCAGTGAAGCCAAGGACCACTGCTCACCTCTTCTCTGCTTCAGTTAAGTGCCTGTAGTTAGATGGCATGAATCTGGAACTAAACCCTGTTGATCTCATTGGGATATAGGCAAGAGCTTAAAATTAGGCATAGCTGAAGCCCTCTGAAAGATCAGGACCTCAAAGCATAATTCTAAAAGATGCCAAAAACCTTTATGGTTCATTTAATCATCAAGAGCGTAGGATATTCAGCATTTTGCCAAGCTGGCCTTTCCAGCTGTGTTATATTGGTTTTGATTGCTTTTAGTTTGCTCATGTTCATGCCCTGTTCAATTTGATTTGAATGAAAACCAAGCCTGCAAAGGGACTCTGCTGAGAGCTCCATAACCTACCCAGTTCTGCCTGGAAATGTGGAAAAAAAGTATTTCAGCTTCATTTTTAAAGGACAGAATCGCAACAGTTCCTCTTGAGGGGCATTGATGACAGAAAACTCGAAGGGAAAGGAAGTACAGAAAATCAGGGAAAAGTCATTTGAATAAAGACTATGAGAGACTTAGGAGCAGAGTGGAGGGGTGAGAAGAAAGCATATAGTCTGATGGTTTACTCATCATAGTCAATGATGAAAATCCTATTGACTTTAATAGCACGTGATCAGGCTTCCCATGTGTAAAGTTAATATTGAATAGGAAGCAGTCTAGTTTCTGAAGGATACTTCTGGTGCTACCAGCTGAAACCCAAGAAAACCATATAGGAACAAACTTTTCATTACCTTATACTTTAACTAGTTGTATATTAAAAATCATGTTCAGTGTTGGTATAAAAAGTTCTGTTTTATATGGGAACATTCTTGTACAATTTTAGATCACTTTGCACCAATATAAATGATTTTTCCTGTTGTAAAGAAGCAGAGAATCAAGTCTGAACCTTTTTTATTTTAACTCAACAGCTCTTGGGATACCTCATGCCCTGCCGCATTAGCTGAGGATGGGCCCAGGAACACAGAAAAGGAAGGATTTGTAAACTCAGACTTGTTTTGCAGACCTAGGGTGGGGTGGAAGGAAAAATCATGTATCCGATTTCCAGTCACTCAGCTTCCATGCGGTTAAAATACCTTTTTTTGAAATAAGATGAAAACATCCTATCTGAATTATTTGCCTCCATAGTCATAGACACTGTGACTTAGTCCAGATTCTGTCTGCATTCTTAAACCTCTGAGCAATTGTTGGCAAGCCCCATCTGAGTGCTGGGATTGCAACTAAACGTTTTCACAAACATCTGCTAGGTCTGCCTGATAATCACCTTTTCTTGGTTTTTTTTTTGGTGTGCATGAGGTTTTTAGAGTAAGAAATCTATTTTAAAAGCTTCAGAACAATAGGATTCAAGCCATGGCACTGTCTATAGGAGCTGATATCTCTCATTGCTTAACTGCAAGGAGAATTTGAGTCTTGGACACCATCCCGGTTCATAATGTTATTAAGTTGATAGGGGAGCTGTAAACTAGCCTTATTATATCCACATTCTGGGATCCTCTGCATCTGACATTCCTAGAGACAACTCGTGAACAAAAAATGCTGGATATTTCTCGTGTTTGCCAGTGAAGTCCAGATGACAACAATTGCAATAAGTTCAGTGAGAATGTACATGACGTTTCCCTGTTTTGTTTCAGTGTTTCTCTATTTCTTTTCCACTGAGCACATATTGTTCTTGACTTTTTATTGTAATCTTGAGTACTGAGTGTTCTAGATACTTTGTCAAACTCCAGAAGTAGCTGCATAGGTAATGGTTTGTCTGTTAGACACTCCTATGTCACTTTAAAGAGGCTCTTTTAGAGCATTCAATCATATGTGAAGGGATTTAATGACTCTGTCTTCAACCTGCTCAGACTCCAACATGAGTCAGTAAATGATGAGGAATGAAAAAAATTTACTTCTGCAAAAGATGTAAAAGATTGTTGGATTCATGCAGTTAATGCAAATAATTTTCCTGTGTCTGCATGAATGTTATTCCAGTGAGCAACCATAAACAGAAGAGAGATTATTGCTGGTATGTGGCATAGGGTCTGTCTACTTTCAAGATTATAGAGCAATAATGGTTATTAGGGACAAGGTTATGAATTTTTATACACACACATACTCTTAGGCAAATACTCAAAATCCTTCAAAAACCTTGAATATTTCTAGCTCATCAGAGGCTCTTCCCTCATAATTTAGAGTTTTCTGGACTGTTAATTTTAATTTTCTCATTCATTTTGTTTAAATTGTTCATTATGTCATGCCAGAGTAAGTTGAAGCTTGTTGAAAGCACTTACTATGAAGTTGTCTAACATGGAATCATAGAATCATAGAATGATAGAATCAACCAGGTTGGGAAAGACCTCCGAGATCATCAAGTCCAACCCTTGATCCAACACTGCTGTGGTTACCAGACTGTGGCACTAAGTACCACATCCAGTATCATCTTAAAAACTTCCAGGGATGGTGAATCCCCCACCTCCCCGGGCAGCCCATTCCAATGTCTGACTACTATCTCTGTAAAAAATGTCTTCCTAATATCTAACTTAAACCTCTCCTGTCACAGCTTAAAATTGTGTCCTCCTGTCCTACTGCTGGCTGCCTGGGAGAAGAGACCAACCCTCATCTGGCTACAACCCCTTTTCAGGTAGCTGTAGAGAGCAATGAGGTCTCCCCTGAGCCTCCTCTTCTCCAGACTAAACAACCTCAGCTCCCTCAGCCTCTCCTCATAGGACTTGTGCTCAACTCCCTTCACCAGCCTCGTTGCTCTTCTCTGGACCTGCTCCAGCACCTCAATATCCTTTCTGAAATGAGGGGCCCAGAATTGGGCCCATCTGAGGCTTTGAAAAGTTTAAGGCACTTCCAAAACTATTAAGAATTACATTTTCGAAGTTATTTGGCAAGGCCAAGAAACTCACACCCCTCCTTATCCAAATGCCATTGTGAGGATGATGAAGCAATAGAGACAAAAAATAGCTTCAGGTTTGTACTGGTTTCACAGAATTAGGAAATGCTGTGCCTCAAACATCCTGGCATTTACATAACTCTATACAACATGACAGATAAGAACAATGAAGTAGAATTTATTTATGGCCTTTTTTCATTATTACAGGTGAAAGTGATTTTCCTATGTCATTGAAAATGGATTTTTTTTTTTGTATTACGAATCTTGCCTCATCTAGAGCATATTGAGAATTCATCATATTAGCATATGTAAACTGATAAGTTTGTAGACATTTTTCAGTTGTGCTGAAGCAAGGTCCAGGCAAGAACTGAAGCTGGCTTCATGCCCTAAGACAAAAAAAGAAAAGAAGCATTATTTTAAGCAAAAAAATGTCAGTTACAGCAAGATCAGTGTTTTCTGCTGAGCAGATTTAGGTTTGTGTCTGAAGAAGAGCAGAAGCACACCATTCCCAGACCTCTGTGGATGTTGCAGAGCTGAGTCACCTCTGAAAACCTATGCTCATACATATCCAAACCTCCCTCCTTGCCTCAAGATATACTTTGCTCCACCTCCAATTTCCAGTTTCCCCAGCCTACATTACACCTTTCTGCCCTTCAGATAGGGAAATCCTACATTGCTGTCACAACTCCAAAATCCTTTCATGTCCTTCCAGAAGGCTGCAAGGTGCTTCTAGTTTTATCCCTGTTAGTCCTCATTAGCCCATTTTTCAATATCTTGAACAATACTTTCTTGAGCACTATCTTTCCTTTTCCCTAGGTACTAGGAGGAATTTAGCTCCCTTTTTGCCCTTTCCCAGGCAGTGAGGGGTTTTATTTCTAGCAAGGTCATGAAAGATATATCAGGAATTCTCAGTTGTTTCCTTGCTTTGCTCCTGAGTTACAGCATGACCCTGTAAAAATCACTTGCATCCAGATCTAGATGCACTAAAGCTGCACGCTGTGGATGAGGGGCTGTAGAGCTGCTCCCACGTGACATGACCAATGTGAAAATGGAAAAAGGAGGGGAGCAAAGCAAAATCAACTCTTCTCCTTTTGCAGCAAATCTCTCACTGTGCATCTCTCCAGGGTTGGTACAAGATGCCAAATCTGAACAACAGCAAAATACTTTAAAATATGTTTCTCATGGAAATTGATGTGGCTGTTAGTGGCCCCTGAACAGGGAGATTTCCCTATATGACTCTTTGATCAATAACTTTTAGAGGAAAAAAAGGGCAAAATGCAATTCAGAGGAGAGAAAATAAATAATTTTCTCTGTGCCGACACACAAAGAGGCAGGTGGCTGGGTGATGGGTGTGCAAGACAGGTCCTCATGGCAAAGTGTGGCAGAGACATTGAGGGAGGACAATGGAAGGACCTGAATATGGACTTTGGTATTTTGTCTGACAACCAACCCAAAGCACAGAGTTAGTGGTAATTACCATGTCTTAGAAGTAAACATGTGGTTGTACCAGTGACCACACAACGCCTCTGTTTCCCATCATTTTGTTTTCCCATTTCATCCTAACAAGAGTTCATTTATAGATGAGGGTGGCAAACAGATTTTTCTCCCCAGTCCCTCTGACTGCAGACTGGATTCACATTCCATTTGCCTCTCTTTCAGACTTGCCTGATTTCTCCTTTTCCCCCCACACTAGACAAAATTTTTGTTTGTTGTTGTGTTGCAAACTAGTAGTTGAGTTTTTTTGGCAGGGTTGGTTTGGTTAAGGCAGGAGAAGGTATCTTGGGTAGAGAAAGGCTTTCCAGGTCAACCTAAAGACAGCAGCAGGTGGGAGCATGACATGAGACCCCACGTGCACACCAGCAGCAAACTGCTTCATTTGGGCAGCTTGTACTCAAAAGGCTTTGAGGTAGTTTGGTGGTGTCCACCTCCTGGTTTGCAATAGGGGAACGTCAATTGCTTTTGACTGGGGAATTGATAAAAGGCAAGGAAACACCAGAAAATCAATGATTTTAATATTCTCATGAACTAATTTTCAATGTGCGGGAAATCCAGAATATTGTCTCTGGACCTGCATCCATGCACACAGTTGTCATAAGAATACTATGGACAAACTGTTGTCCCCTACAGGTTTACTTCATATTTCCTCCCATTTATTTATGATAAGCCTTTTCAGCCTTGAATCTGTGCCTATGCAACATACATTCCCTCTCTTCCATTTTCCTAAATGGACTTTATGGCAAGGAGGAGGAGCAGGTGAAGACAGTAAGTCAGTATTAATAGGACAGATAGGTGGATGCAAGAATAAGCAGACATCATGCAAAATTATGGGCTTTTTATGCCCCTAATGAAGTCTGTTGGTCCATGGTGTATCAAAGATGACACCCCTGGCTTTCTGCAAATGCACAGGGAAGCTGGTAAAGAGTGCTTGCAGCCAAAAAAGGCAATGAGCTGCATCAAAAGCATCATAGGGAAGGGATTCTCCCCCTGTACTCTGCTCTTGTGAGACTTCACCAGGAGTACTGCCTCCAGCTCTGGGGTCCTCAGCACAGGAAAGACATGGACCTGTTGGAGCGAGTCCAGAGGAGGCCACAAAGATGATCATGGGGCTGGAGCACCTTTCCTATGAGGAAAGAATGAGAGAGTTGGGGTTGCTTATCCTAGAGAAGCCCTTAGAGCCCCTTTCAGTACCTAAAGGGGGTGAAAGAGAGCTCGAGAGGAACTTCTGGGGAGGGCATGCAGTGATGGAACAAGGGGGAATGGCTTTGAACTGATAGAGGGGAGGTTTAGGTTAGATGTTAAGAAGAAATTGTTTCCGAAGAGGGACGTGAGGCACTGGCACAGGTTACCCAGAGAAGCTGTGGAAGTCCCCTCCCTGGAAGTGTTCAAGGCCAGGTTGGATGGGGCTTGGAGCAACCTGGCCTAGTGGAAGGTGTCCCTCCCCGTGGAACGGGGGTTGAAACTGCATGATCTCTAAGGTCCCTGACAACCCAAACCATTTTGCCATTAATCCACAGTTGTCCCTCACCGCAGCCTTTTAACATCACTGTGCCTCCATGAAAATGCAGACAGAAAGAGCAACACAGATCACGTCTCACATTGTTCAGGCCAGTCGGTGTTGGAATGGCTTCAGTATGGAAGGAGAACTGGTACATCAACAGACTTCTAAAATCTCACACCAAAAAAAAAAGTCAACATATTTAGGTCTTTTTTCCTTTTTCTTTTTTACACAGACATCAGCTAGTTAGTGGTTGTTAATTAAGAAATGATTCCAGCGAAAGCCGCTGCTGCCACTCTAATAAATCATTCATTAACAGGCCATTTCAGTGGGGCTGTTATTTCCAAGCACTGTATTTAGCTGTTTGAAACAACCTTCATATACTTAAGGGGGATGAAGCAGTTAGGACTTGGTCATTACCTGATGGTTAATGATGCAGAGCTCTGTGAGCTAGGCTGGGAAGTTGTGCTCTTAGTTTTTTTTCAGGTCTGGATGGTTCCAAGGTAGTGTTAAGGGATTTGTGGGGTTACTATGGTGATTGGTACCTGATAAAACCACAGATGGATGATGGATGTGCGTTGCAAATGCAGACATATAGACCTTGCTTCTCTCTATACGTTTAATATTCAAAAGATTTTTATATCAATAGACTATCAATTAGGGTGAAATTACCTCTTGTTCTGCTTCCTCAGATTAACAGCCCTTGAAATGTAAATAGCTGAATTTTTTTCTTTGCACAGTTGTCCTGAACCACTATTGGGTTTTTTTCACTCTACTTTTTGTTTGTTAGGAGTTCGGAAATGGCAACACACTGCTTTGATTACAAATTCATTGGACCTTCTATATGTTCTTGCCTTTGCTCTTTTGCTTGCAGTTTTGTTTTCTTGTTAGAAATCAGAGTCTGGATGCAGAGATGCTGGATCAAGGTTTCCAGCCTGTGGGATAGAGGGATCCTCTCCACTCTCATTGCAGGGAAGGGTGTATCATTTCTGTGCCCTAACTGTGGTGATGCAACCCTAAAGACCAGTTGGTAATTTCCTTGCACATTAATTCCCATTTCAAACTTGAATTCCCATTTCAGCTCACACAGTAAGTTTTACCATGGATGCATCATTTTCACTTACAAAAAACTCCGTTTCAGAACATTATACTGAGCATATTACAAGTGTATGGATGGATGCATATGGATAGCCCACCTGTAGTCTGTAAATAATTCAAATGTTAATTGTTGTGTTTGGCACTTCAGTGATGGCTTTTCCTTCAGTAACACCTCAAGCCCCCAAGCAATTATCAGGATCCTGCTGTGCTGAGTCTGATACACTCAGTTAGAAAGGGCAATCCACAGCCCAGAGAGTTTGGTCTCTAGTTACACAATCCAGGCTTCCGAGAAAGTGTTATTAAACAAATAAAAAAGTAGTGAGATTCTTTTATTCCTGTTCATCACATCAATTAGCCATGATCCACTTCCGCTGGTTAAAAGATTTGCATTCGGTACATTGCTGGGCTGACAGAGAAATGCTTAATGCTTTGCACCACAGAGGTAAAGTTCTAAAAATTCCCATGTCATTAAAAATGTTGTGGCAAACAAGGATGCTGCCTTTCCTCATGTTCCAGCTCATGGTATTTCTGGGAACAGGGAAGATCAGTCTGGGTAATACAGTGTTCAAGATCCATGAAGTTCACCTCAGCCTAGCTGCTAGTTTTAGGGTGGGCATTTTAGTTTGTCTTTAGCCATTGATCTGATTAAGCATCTTGTTAAAATGTAGTGTCTACACTTATTAGTGCAAGAGGAAAAAATACACAGTCTTAAAATGAAAACCCAGGACAAGTGAAATTTTTTCCTTGCTCTTCTGGAAGGAGATGGGATTGTTGAGGCTGGAGAAGAGAAGGCTCCAGAGAGACCTTGGAATACCATCCAGTACTTCCAATAATTCCTGTCTTTTTACACAGACAGATAGTGATTGGAAAGGGGGAATGGTTTTAAACTAAAAGAGGAGAGAGTTAGATTATATGTTATGAAGTTCTTTACTCTGTGAGCAGTGAGGCACTGGCAAAGGTTTCCCAGAGAAGTTGTAGAAGCCCCATCCATGGAAGTGTTCAAGGCCAGGTTGGATGGGGTTTGGAGCAACCTTGCCTAGTGCAAGGTGTTCCTGTCCGTGGCAGTAGGCTTGGAACTAGGTGGTTTTTGAAGGTCCCTTCAACCCAAACCATTCTGCTATTCTGCCATTAACTCCATGGTTGTCCCTTGCTGAAGCCTTTTAGCTACACTGCACCTTGGTTCCCTGTCTGCTTTGCAAGGTCACTGTGAGGTCGCTTGCCTGCTGCAGGAGATGCTGCACAAGCACAATTATCCTGACAAAACTCATCAGGTACCATAGGGATGAGTTCTTGGAAGTCCTTCTATGCTAGAGCTTTTTCTTCCCTTTCAGTCAAGTCTAACACGAGGGTGAAAGAGCCACCTCTGTCCTTCGCTGTATTTTCTTTGTTTACTCATCAGCCTTTCAAGGTCTTTGAAAAACACTGCTGGAATGTGCTCTGCTTTGTCTGGTGTGTGTGTGTGGCTCAGGAGCTCTTCTCATCTAATGCGTCTTTATTCCAAGAGGCCGGATTTCCTGGGCTGTATTCTGGGAAACTAAAACATGTGGGTCTCTGCAGAACATTTTACAGTCTTTTCTAGCCTTGTGAAGCACACACAGAGGCACTCTCCCTTGTTAGCACCACTGTTACTACTGAATAAAATCTTTGGGGTTTTATTTATATAATATATATATGGTTTTATATGTATCTATATAATTTTCTTGTCAACTTTACCTTGTAACACCACAGCCTTTCTCTACATCAGTGAATTATTTATACCTTGTTGTGGGGTGTGGGGTTTTTTTCATGGTGGACTGCACCGTGGTGTTTTCTTAACTCATGAGTGGTTTGCCACTCAAAAAAAAAAAAAAAAAGACTTAAAAGCATAGCACTGTTACAAAGAGAGGATCAAAGTCTTATCCCAGCATCCTGGTTGGTTTGCCCCTTTCAAAACACTTGAAAACAGAGACAATATGCTGTCTGTGATTTGATCCTACCTATTCTGGGGCTTTGTGTACTTTTCTTGTTCACATATCATATTTCAATGATGCCAGCCGAGCATTTTATTTATAAAGCTATTCAGTCACTTTTCTTTAAAAGGTGCATTTTAATAGGTGCCAACATCAGACCAGCTGAGCCCAGGCAATCCTGGTGATGCCAACAAGTGCAGAAACAAATAAAAAATAGGTCTTGGCTTAAATATATATTAAATATATAAATATTTATTATCTGTTTAATGTATTTCTATATTAATGTGTATATATATGATATATTAATGTATAATACAACATGTATGGATTTAATATATAAATATAATAAATCTTGAAGATTTGTTTGAACATTAGAAGTTTTTCCACCAACCTTGGAGAATCAGTTTAGGGTCTTTGGGTCACTACATCTTTTCTCTATTTCCACATGCAAAATATGGGGGAGGTTTGGCACAGAGAACTTACTTTTCTTAACAGTGTGCAGTCTTTTACAAACCATATGTTGCTAAATTTTCTAAGTGGGAATTAATTTATATTCCACTTAGGAATATTTATTGCACTTCCTAAATTACCTCAGAATCTATAGATCAGTGCTTAGGTATATATGTATACATACATACACGTGAATACAGATAGATAGATAGATAGATAGATAGATAGATAGATAGATAGATAGATAGATAGATAGATAGACACAGTTGAGAATATCTCACAGTTAAAAGGTTGCAGCAAGTTGCAGGGGAGGGTGGAAAACACACAAACAGACAGTGACATAAAATACATCCACCTCCTTTTCAGACCAGGAAAATCAAAACAAGGAGCATTTCCCACCAATTTTTGTTCTGTGCTGGTATTTTGAGCCACCTTCCTATGGAGGGTTCCTTGTTGCCTTTTGCCTCCTCTCTCCCATCCTATTGGCCTTTGCATCCTTACTAGCCAAAATTCAGAGTTCACCACCTGTGCACTGAACAAGGAATCAAATGCTTGGGAGTGCAGAAATGGATACCAGTGCTTTGAGCCCATGGCTTTGTCTTTGTTTCTACAGATTCCTGATCAAGAGGATGTCTCCATTCTGGTTTCCATTTAAGTGGAAATCTGCTCTGTCAACATCAAAATTAGGCTTTAAATGGATGTTTGTCATTCAGGTTTGATTGTTGCAACAGCCCAAGAAAAAAGTGGGTGAAAAGCCAGAAATCATCACTTAGTAGCTAGGCATTTAATAACTCTGTCCTGACCCAACAACCCATCCTGCAGTTGAACCCTCTGTTAGAGGTAGTACTTCCCAAATTCTGTGAACAATATACTCTAAGCAGTCACTATGCAGCAGAGAATTTTAACTTAAGATAGAGAAATCTTGGTGAAATTCCTGTTTAAGGATGGAAAGGGGAAAAAAGTAACCTCTAAGATATCAAGTCCAACCTCTAACCCAGCACTGACAAGTCCAGTACTAAATCATGTCCCCCAGGTGCCACATGTCTTTTAAATACCTCCAGGGGTGGTCACTCCACCACTTCCCTGGGCAGCCTTCGGATGCTTTACAACACTCTCCATTTAGAAATTTCTCCTAATCTCCATTCTAAACCTCCCCTGCCACAACTTGACAACAATTCCTCTTGTCCTATCATGTTTTACTTGTGAGAAAAGACTCACCCCACCTGGCTACAACCTCCTTTCAGGTAGTTGTAGAGAGTGAGAAGTCCTCCCTGAGCTTCCTCAGCCACTAAGACTTGTGCTCCAGACCCTTCCCCCACTCCATTGCCCTTCTCCAAAAATGTTCCAGCACTTCAATCTCCTTCTTGTAGTGAGGGGCCCAAATCTGAACACTGGATTTGAGGTGCAGTCTCACCAATGCCAAGTACAGGGGGAATACCAAGCACCATAGGACAGGTGGTCACATCCTTCTGTGATGCTGGTCTGTGTGGTTATAAGAACAGTTTGTGGAAAATCTGGTTTAATGTCTTTGCAAAACAATTTGGCCACTCTAAGGAAAAGGCATATTGCATCACTTTTGTTCAATGCTCTGTTTCCAAGCGTCATTGCCAGCTGACCAGAGGGAGGTGACAAGAACTACGGGGGTCATTTGTCTCCCTCCTCCCCAGACAGCATGTGTGGCATCTTAAGGAGCTCAGCTGTTGGCTCTGAGGAGGAAAACCTGCAGGCTCATTCTACAGAAGAAAACTTCTTGAAGCATTATAGAAAAGTAGATAAAAATAGTCCCATAAACCATGCAGGAAAAACATATATACTTCCCTCAGTCTTCACTATATGATGTAACTGTCATCCTACAATGCACTTTCCTGGCAGGCCAGATTACATTGTGTAGTAGATGGGGCTTTATGTTAAATTATGCACTGCAAAGGAAGAAGATCAGAACACTAAAGACAGCAGTAGGCATTATTGAATTTACTTTATTGCCTATTGTATAGATTGGAAATAACTTAGAAGCTCGTAACTCCTCAAAGAGAGGAAATTTTGCCACCCACAGGTTGAAAATTCTAGTGAGAATCTTGCTTTCATTTCACAAACAAGTGGTTAAAATGTCTGTTGTCTGCATTGCCAAAGACCACAATTCAGAGATCTTGAATAGCCTGTAAAAAATCATGGAAGTCTCTTTGTAATAATGAGACTTGAACATAATGAGAATAAGATTTCTTATTTCTCTTTACATTTTATTTTTTGGGCTTGCCAAGCATGTATTTTCTGGCTTTCTTCTGTAAACCAGTAAAAAAAACCCCTAAAAAGTCAGGCAGCTGAGGAAAATGCCAAAGTGTTATGAAATCTTTGCCTAGACCAAGGTTTTCAGCAGGACTGTGAAGTTTACAGTGCTGTCTCATCTCATGCATGGGGAGCTGTCCTGGAGCAGGAAGAGAGTGACGGGGACATATAGGAGAGATGCATTAGCTGCCAAAAATGACTCTTGTATGTTACAGCTGGTAAATATCAACATGATGCTAGTTCTAAGGTTCTCAGCAGAAGCAGAGAAATGATTCCTTTAATACTGCACCATTAGGAAAATTATGGAAGAGGAGAAACTTTGTCTGTCTACTCTGAATTTATGAACTAAAGCCAATGTTGGATACAAAGTACTGATTAAGTTCAATAAGCTCTAATTCCCTTAGTAGAAAAAAAAACATACTTGCGTGTACACATGAAAGTACATGCCTTTTTTTAAAGTGTCTGACTGGAAAAGGTATATATTGATTTACATCAGGTGGAGGTTTGGCTCCATAGCTAGGATCACAGATCACCCATGCCTAGCTCTGATCCATGTCAAATCTTGTGAATCCCAATTGTTTTTTTGAATGGTATTTCATATTTGAAATTGCCGGTTTCTCGGCATTACTGAAGCCAAACTGACCAGTATCGTTATCTTGTTCTTACATACCAGGGCCCAGTCCTGCTTTTTACTGATGCCAGGAGACTTGGAGCAGAATCCTGTTTGGGGATACTGTGCTTCTGCTGTGCAGCTTGTTGCTGCCAGGGCATCACATGATATTTATATTTACAGCTAAAGACAGATATGCAATTGTGCCTTGACATATACATGCAAACCTTTCTGTTTCTGTTAGTTATGAAGCTCACTGTTTGGATCATGTTCTATTATTACAAAAATCTTGCAGACAAGGCATTTACTCCATCTTTGACAGTTTGCATTAGTGCGTCAGGCACCGCAGGTGGCTCGTAGCTGAAGGGATTGCAAAACTTTGAAGAGAAGACAAGCCAACCGCCAAGCGCAGATCCAAACTGCTGATGCTTTGTTATGATCAGATAACTTGCTTTTCTATTTGACTCTGACTTTGTGAGCATTTTGTGAACAATGAAGAGAAGCAAATTGTGTGCGTGGGCTAGCTAGTTTGGTACATTCTCAGCTTCATCACTACTAGTCTATCTGTTTGTTACATGACATTTTACTCCTTGGCCAATATCAAACCAAGGATGTGGAGAGAGGATAGAGGATAATTCAGCTTAATTCTTACAGTTTTCAGGAACTTTTCACTCTATTACTTGTTCGTTTGTGGGTTTTTGCCTAGGAAAAGACACTGCTTTTCCCATGCTTTTAAGGTGAAATATATCAAAGAATCATAGACTCACAGAATTTTTGGGGTTGGAAGGGACCTTCAAAATCACCTAGTTCCAGCCCTCCTGCTATGGGCAGGGGTGCCACTCACTAGACCAGGTTGCTCAAAACCCCATCAAACCTGACCTTGAACAATTCCAGGGATGGGGCATCCAGAGCTTATCTGGGCAACTTGTGCCAGTGCCTCACTATCCTCACAGTAAAATATTTCTTCCTAATATCTAATCTAAACCTACCCTCTGTCACATTAAAACCAGTCCTCTTGTCCTGCCACTATATGCCTTTATAAAAAGTCCCTCTCCATCTTTCTTGTAGGACCCCTTCTGGTACTGAAATATCGATCACATCCATGTGATTCTTCACCCAGGCTGCAATGCACAGACATAACCCAAGTGCCTGGTAATGATGAGCTGTGCATTAAGCCAGAACATAAAAACAAAACAACAAAAACCCCACTAGAAACTCCACTCTACAGCAGAGTCTTAGAGGCTCACGCTGCTTTTGCCATTTAATTTGCCACAGGATAATTAGAGCCTCCTGCGACGAATTTCACTTTGCAGAGAGGGAGATGGAGACCCTTCAGCACAGTCTCCCTCTGTGCATAAGGCATTCCTCTCCTGTAGCTCTTTTTTTGCCGGCATGGGGTGCAGGGGCTGGCAATTGACCACAGTGGATTGAGAGAGCACTTTTACTCAAGGATATAACAGTGTTTATGCCTTTTATTTTTCCAAGTGAGATAAGCTTATTACTTTTGTTAGTACATTAGAAAAAGACGATAAATAGATTTGAAGTGGTTGGAGAAGGGAGAGTTTGTATTGTTTCTGGCCCTGTAAGATTTCATACTTATTGCAGTGAAGGCTTATTTTCTCCCATGGATTTCTGTAGGTCTTGAAATTAGTCCTTTAATTTTTCTAAGGGGTCATGACACTTCTCTGGAGTGAAAATAAATGTACTTTCCTGTTTTGTAACGCATTAAAAAGATTTTTCTTTTTCCCTTGGGAATTTGGCTCTTTACTCTGGTGAATGGCAGCTTTTATTAAAAAAAAAAAAAAAATTCTCTGTTACAATGAAGGACATACATACACCTGATCACCTAGACGTGCATATAGACATGGATCAGAACAATGCCACCAGATTCTACACTTCTGCACATAGAAACAATTCTTTGCAATAAGAGTTAAATTTTTTTAACCTTCTTTGTGTTGGACACAAGCAAGAAATGGATAAACAGAAATCTGTGCATGCAGCATACTGAACTACCCTTGCTCTTAGCTTGTGGTTATTTTACTCTTTCCAATACTATTTAATATATTACATCAAACACTTCATTCACTTCTGTTTACTTAATGAACTGACTAACATTATTATTTTCAAAGAAAACCCTTACATTTCATCAGTCCTGCAGCTCTCTTCTCTGGTACTATTATACAATTTTATTGGACTTGATTTTCCCATATGTATCCCCATCTCATGTTTGCACTTACACTACAAAATTTAAATTACATTATCCAATCTCACAGCCACCCTACATCTCACCTGGTGTATTACAATAAGCTAATCCTTTCTGGTGAGTCTCAATTTCTCTATGGATGCAAATGAAAACTAGTTAAAAAGAAATGCATTTAAATCCCCAAAGATGTGTGTACATGGTGACTGCATTTTTGTGTCAGATAAACCTTGGATTTTTCTGTAACTTCCAATAAGTCTCAAATATTCTGTACATATAAAGCGGAATAATCTTGTGTGTCTGTGTTGGAGGTACAGCAATATAGAAAGTGTTACACAGTTTTTAAGTCAATGCCAATAATGGATTAAACCCAGTTTTTATATTACAGCTGAGGATTAGCTTTCTCTGTAAAACTTGGCACAGACATCTTACGACTTCTCAAAACCATGATCTAGTCATGGCATTTCCAAATTCTGGCTCTAGTCAGGTATCAGTAAAATATGTGGGACCCTTGGCTCCTCGCAGACAAACTCAGTGGAGAAACTTGCACTATAGTAGACACTGATAAAGGAGCTTTTCTTTCAAATATTTCTTCTAAAGCAACTTCCTGCATGCTGGAGGGAAAAACAATTCCAGGCTGAGTAATGCAAAAGAGATGGCCTGTGGATCTGATGTGATTGTGGGAGACAGGAGAACAAAACACTTTTAGAATCAGAAAATCATTAAGGTTGGAAAAGACCTCTAAGATCATCAAGTCGAACCATTTAGCCAGCACTACCAAGCCCACCACTACACCATGTCCCTAACTGCCACATCTGCACGTTTTTTAAACACATGCAGGGATGGTGATCCTACCCACTTCCATGGCCTGTTCCAGTGCTTGACCACCTTGTACCTCTGATGTATGGAGCAGGGAGACATTCATATTCCTGGTCACCTATGTGAGGGATTCAAACAAAATCCCTAGCAGTGCTGCTCAGCCTTTATAAGCTGCTAACAGGAGAAAGACAAAATCATGACAAGACTCAGCTGGTAATGTAGCAGGCATGGCAAGGAGGTACAAAGGTGTAGGTAGGCTCTTGATGAGCCATGCATGGCTTCAGGTCTTCTCTGACCAAGCTGACTGTGCCAGATGAGCACAAGAAGCCCAGGTGTGGACCAGTCAGCATCAGTATAGACTAGGATACAGGTACCCCCTCAGAGTGTAACAGAGAGACAAGCCAGTCACAGTGGGGTATCAGCTGGAATAGATCATAGAATCATAGAATGGTTTGTGTTGGAAGGGACCTCAAAGATCATCCAGTTCCAACCTCCCTGCCATGACACCTTCCACTAGACGAGGTTGCTCAAAGCCTCATCCAGCCTGGCCTTGAATACTTCCAGGGATGGGGCAGCCACAGCTTCTCTGGGTAATCTCTTTCAGTGCCTCACCAGCTGCATAGTAAAGAATTTGTTATGAATATCTGATCTAACCCTACCCTCTGTCACTTTAAAGCCATTTCCCCATGTCCAATCACTAAATGCACTTGCTGAAAGTCCCTTTCTGGCTTACTTGTTACAGGCTTTGATTTTCTTGGTATAGATTTGCTCGGAAGTCCAGACATCACAAATTCTAGATGCTGCGCCTGAACCCCAAAGTAGGAGCTGCACATTGTCTACATTTCTGCCAAGATCATGTAGCATGGACACCCACCCAACCATCAAAATACCAGAGTTTAACATCTCTGTCTCACCTGCTTATCCTGCACATCATGTTTTATTTTTATAACTAGAATTTACAGTTTCACCCGTCAGCACCCACAAAAGTGCACAAACACATAAGAAGGAATCACGTTCACTGCAGCAGTACTAACTCCAGCAAATGGAGACGACAACTGCCTTTCCTCCCCCTGGCTGTCCCTCTCCTGTGAGGGAAAGAAAAGGCAGCCCCTGAAAAGAGGCTGAAAAAGAAAGTCACATGAACCAACACAAATAGCAGCATCTTACACAATGAAAAGACTCAATCAGCTGAGCAAGGGACCTGGTGGGAGTGGCATACCCACCGTGCTGTGCTGCCAATTACAACAGAACTTGACTGCATTGTGATGGAAAAGACACTTTTTTTCCCCCTTCCTTGTAGCTACTTTGGTAATAGGCAATTTATCTTCATAGCAGTGGGAAAGAAAATACTCTAGTGGAAGTGGTGTGTAGCAATTGACTGTGAAGCAGGCAGAAAGAAATGCTGAAAAGAAACCTTTACTGGGGCCAGCATCATTCTTGAGCACTACACAGTATTTCCTTAAAAATTAAAAGAGGGGGCTTTTTTTACCTTCCTTTTTTATTTGCTGAGGGTCTAATGCTACTCTCTGGCCATCTAACACAGAAATTCACATGGCTGAATCTCATCCACAAATTTTGCACCACCCTTTGCAGCACCACGACAGCACCTCCAAATCCAGTAGCACCAAGTAGACCGCTCCCATCTGCTTTGATCTGCTGCTCTTCTAGTGATTTCTATGTGTTATTTTGCTCTGCAACGGGATCCTGAGGTATATTCTGGCCTTAGAGAGTATTTTCACTATTTGACCTGCCTAATCAGAACCAGTTTTCGAACTCCATTTTTATTAACTTGGGAAAAAAAAGAGTAGTTTCAGACAAAGCTGATGGTAAACAGATGCTATATTCAGTCAATAGCACTTGGTTCTCTAGGTACTCAAACACAGGGATGGTCTGAAAAGAACAAAACCTTCCCAGCACTTGTTTTAATGAGTAGGCTTTCTTGCATTTGATCATCTGTTTTCTCAGAGGAAAATGTTAAGAAGGCTTGTCATTAGCCAGAGGCAATTCACTACCCAATATAAGACAGACATGGGGGACTGAACTGCTGATGCTCCATGTCACACAAAGCCCATTCCCTTCCTGTCCTCTACTACTGTTGCAGCTGCAACCAGGCCACTGGATGTACAGCCTGGAATCATACTATCAAAATAATTGAGAAACAATAACTTCTGTAGCTAAACAAACCAAGGCAGCTTGCAGAGACTGTCAATCTCCACACTTACAAGCTGCAATCTATTTTCACCACCGTAGGCTGCCAGGTTAATTAAATGGGACTCCTTGTGGTGTCAGGAAGGAAATCAAGCAGCAAGTGTTTGTAGAAACAGACTTTAAAGTGAACAGCACACGAGAAAGGGAAAAAATTTCCTGTACAAAAACACATGTTTTTGTACATTTCTTGGGAGATGTGTTATGCCTTGGCTGCTGCAAAGGGGACGGTCCCTTCCTAAGTGATGTCCTAGTTAGCCCTGGTGCAGTAATACCTCTGTTCCTCACTTCTAGGGATGCTGGAATGAATCCTTAGCTCAAAGTGTTTTGTCATCAGTGCTACTCCTCGGAAAAAAAGCCTGGTCCAGAGAGCTACTGAACACATCCAGCCTCCATATTTTCTCACTCCTCACTTTTTTTTCTTTTTTCTTTTTTTTTTTTTTTTTTTTTTTTTTTTTTTTTTTTTTTTTTTTTTTTTTTTTTTTTTTTTTTTTTTTTTTTTTTTTTTTTTTTTTTTTTTTTTTTTTTTTTTTTTTTTTTTTTCTTTTTTTTTTTCTTTTTTTTTTACAGCGAGTGAGCTAATGTTCTGGTGTTTCCTTCTTTTTTATGACTCATAAAACTGACTCTCCCTTTAATATAGAGGCAGCAGCAACCTTCTTCTTTGTGCCTGGAAAAAAATGCACAATTATCACAGTTAAGACAGTCATATAAGATCTGACCACTTTTTTTTTTTTTTTCACATTACGATGAGAATGCTGCAGGGGTTTCCTCGACTTGACAGCAGGACTAGAAAAATGACCATTTTTAGGAGTTCCCATTTCCTTATCCTGTATCTCCTCACCTTGACTCCTTTAGGAACTCAGAGCTCCAAAGTCTCAAAGTCATGTAAGTCATTGTCTATTATTATTAATCACATCAATTTTGTTAACTGTTTGGTTCAGTGCAACTGTTAACATTTATCCAGCTTGTGTCATCCATTGATATATTCCCTCCAAAATAAGGTGCATCAATCCTTCTTTGAGTGATTTTCATACCAGATTCCTGTGGTTAGAAAGAGGGGATGAATATAAGGTTATATACGTATATATTTCAGTTCACATCACCTGTTTTGTGTATTTAACCTGCAGAGCTTTGTAAAAGAGCTGTAGATTACCTGTGGCATCACTAAAGTTGCCCAGTAATTTCAGAATGGTGATAGGGAAAAGGACCATCTAGATTGTCAGACGAGGTTAAGCTGCAGGAATGTCTGTTGAAGTGGGACATAAACCTGCTGGCTGAATTCAGCAGATCAGGTGTGAATGACCCTAAACCACTTCTGTCCTTCTTCAATGCAGAATACGACTTGGTGTTGCCTGGACAGACTGTTTTGCACCACACAGTTGAACCTAACTTAATAAATCATGATTCTCACAACATCCTTTAATGGTCACTTGTCCATTCAGTAAACAAATTCCGAGGGCACATTTTAAAGGGTAATCTTGATTCTTAGCATTTTTTTAGGTGGATTCCTTTTATCCTCCCATAAATTCCATCTCTGACTTCCCTAGAACAATTTCTTTTCTAAATTCTTATTATTTAGACTATTTGTCTGGGTATGAATATCCAATCTTTTCATTTATGTGCAGAACCAATTTTAGTACTACACAGACAGCAAACAAAATCAATCCTTTCTTCTCATATGGAAAAATAAAGAATTTAATGGAAAAAGATGGCTTCTCTGTAAGTTTCTGAAAAATCTTACTCAATTTAGAAAAGAAAAATACCTAATTCTCTGTCATGCTTTATGTTAGTTCAGAGTTATTCCTGTGAAACCCTTTGGCATAATTCCTGTTCACCCATTTTACACTTTCCATGAGATCTGTAAGACGGTTTATGTGCAAGAAAGAAAACCTTGGCTGTTTTTAATGCCTCATTCCTTTCAAAATAAGTATAGAGCTCAGCAAAAATGGCTATCAGACCCCAAGTATCAATGACCATTCTTTATGCTAATATTTCCATTTCCTGCTATTACCAGTTCCAGGGTGAGCAGCAAAAAAAAAAAAAAAAAAAAAAATGCTGAACTATTGTAAAGTCATCTGTCATTTTATTTTCTTCCCCAACTCTCTTAAAGAGTGTCTGCAATGAATTACCTCCGTGTCTGAAATGAATTACTACTCCATCCCACACAAACACACCATCATTACCTGCCCCAAGCAAGGTCTGGAACTATATTCCTCTTGTATGTTAAACAATAGTCAAGCAATGGTGAGATGCAATTGATTATGTGAAACGTTAGAAAGCCTTAGTAAATCAGCTTCTCTGAAGTCATCTGGGCTTTACATGTAGCTGGTTTTGGTTTAAGAGGTTATTACTCTCTCTTTCTTTCTTTCTTTCTTTCTTTCTTTCTTTCTTTCTTTCTTTCTCTTTCTTTCTTTCTTTCTTTCTTTCTTTCTTTCTTTCTTTCTTTCTTTCTTTCTTTCTTTCTTTCTTTCTTTCTTTCTTTCTTTCTTTCTTTTCTTCTCTGTTCTTTCTTTAACATTTTACTTTCATTTTTCTCTTTCTTTTTCTTCTGTCTTCTCTTAATTTCTTGTTTCCTTTTACTTCTTCTTTCCCTCCTCCATCCCTCCCTACTCCCTCCCTTCCTTCCTTGCCTCCTTCCTCCCTTCCTTCCTTCTCCCTCTCTTCTTTCCTCCCTTTCATCATTCTGTTCCTTTTTTTTACATTGAAAATTATCTTAATGCTAACACTGCAGGAAGGAAATTGTCCAAGTCTTTGAGAACCATGCTCTGTCATTCCTGAGATCCTAATGCCTCATGAAATCCCAACTCTCACTACAGACAGGGATAAACATTCTGTCTTGAAGCCAGATTGGTGCCTTGCTCTCATCTCTTTTACTGGAAACAGTTGCTTCATTCCTCAGATGCCTAGAAAGGTTCATCTCGTTTTCAGTCTCAAATTATTTATACCATTTCATACCAGTTCAGTTGCTTTTCTCGCGTGCCAGTGTTTACCTGCTTGAAATATTATATTTTGTACGTTCCTGTCTTCATTTGTTCTCCTATAGTAGGCAAGACAAGTCACTTTAACAGGTAGTTCCCTTCCTTTGTTTGTTTGTTTGGTTTTTTGTTTGTTTAAGAGTGCTCTATTGTAATTTAATTTTATTTCTTTAGGAGCAAATTTACCTAAATCAGAAGAAGCCACCCATCACTGCTTGTCGTTCAAGTAATGCCACACTGATAAAAGTGTTATCTAGAGGTAGTGCTCCCCACTCTTCAATTTTTAGCACAAAGGTGACTAAAGGTTATGCTGAGGTTTATGTCCCATTTCAAACCAACCTTCAATCTGACCCAGCACCTTTATACAAGCCATAAACAACATCCATACATTTCCATTTTTTAATCAAAACCCATGTATAACAATGTCAGAGCCACAAGATCCCGCAGGAGTAGTGTCTATATCCTTTACAAAGATCACAGTGAAAATGGGGTTACAGTGAGATTTACTTGTAATGCTGTGGTGCCGAGGCACTTTGTTTTTCCCTGTTTTGACTCTTCATTTCTCTGCTCAGGTATTGCTTCTATTTAAAGGTATTGAGTTGGTTTGAGGAGAAAATTTGCTGGATCACAGTATAAATGAGAGCAATCTCTCCTAGAGCTACTGCATGATGCACATAAATCATGCCAAGAAGAGGTGAAGGCTGAACTGTGCTGGTGTTACTCTCACTCTGGTATTAGGCAAGAAATGCATGGAAATGAAAGATGAATGCATAGCAGGGCCAGAGTTCGTACTGCAGCACCTTTTTGGATGGCACAAATGAGAAAGTCAGTGGAGCTGCTGCATTGTATCAGTATAATGGGGGTCAGGATCCAGAGTAGCTGCACTGTATCTATTATTGGGAAATAACAGATACACACAAAAGAATAATCAGGTAGTGCTTTGCCCCACAGATTTCTTACTACGTCTTGTGCATATTGGGATCAAAGGGCAAAACCTCCTTTTCAAGTGGTGTGCTGGGAAATGCATTGGGTTAGAGATTTTGGACTGATGTGCACTAAGATGTCTAAGACAGATTTCAAAAGCCTGTATGACAAGCACTGCAGGCATGGGGAATAAAAAGATTTGTAGTGTAGTCCCACACATTCTAGTGCAGATCAAAAAGTTGCTTGCAGAGTCGTTGTTTGCATCATCCATTACTTACCAGCTGAAAAGCAAACAGGTGGAGATTCTGCCTCAAACACAGATCCGTAATCATTTTGAATGCTTAAAAATTTTTTGTCGGGTTTGTCCTCAGCCCACAGCTGCAAGGAAAGGAAGTCATAGAATCATAGGATCACAGAGTAGTTTGGGTTGGAAGGAACCTTCAAGATCATCTGGTTCCAACCGCCTGCCATGGGCAGAAACACCATCCACTACACCAAGTTGCTCAAAGCCCCATCCAACCTGGCTTTGAATACTTCCAGGGATGGGCATCCACAGCTTCTCTGAGCAACCTGTTCTAGTGCCTCATCACCCTCATAGTAAAGAATTTCTCCCTAATGTCTGATATAAAGTTACAGTCCTTCAGTTTAAAGTCATTCCTCCTTCTCCTGACACTAGTCATCACCACCTCCATATCTAAAACATACTGTTCAGTGAGACAAGGAGATTTGCCAAGGTTTTTAACAGAAAAGGGTGAAAATTCACTGCTTTTGGGGCATTGCTTGAAGAACAAGTACAAAGGACCCCTGAAACATCCTAAGACAGCAGCTATACAGCATCCATCCACTGATCTATTTTATGAAAAGAAGGCAATGGCACTGGCAGCGTTGAAAACAGAAAATGTTCCTATTAAAATGGAGAAGCTCTTCACTGAGTTTAACTTCTTTTCTGGTGCATGAAGGAGCCGCGAGTTGGTGGAGGATAGGATGAGACTGATTGGGAATGGTAGGGATGATGCACAGATCTTTTCCGTTATTAACCAGGAACAATATTTATGCCTTAAAAGCAAAAGCCCGAAACAAAGGCTGAGCGGTGCAGGGGTTGTGCAGGAGTTTATTGTATTAGGTATCTTCACTGGTGTATTTCTAAGCCAGGGGAAAGCCTTTTATATGGCTGTGGATGAGCCCTCTCTTTATAACTGAACTCTAGATTTCATCAGTGATTTATCAGTGATAAATCGAGTGTCTCACAAGAAGTTCTGTTAAACCACTAAGCACTAGGAATTGCATCAGATCAGCAAACACGAACAAGAAGCAGAGTCTGTCCACAGAGCGGTGAATTACTTGGCAAGGGCTCAATCGCTTGGGGTGATTCCAGTGTTTTTAACAGCAGAAGAGCAGCAATGCTCCTGGCTTCCAGTCTGCATACCCTGTGTGATGCTTAGCACCTTACTCTTTCTGATCAGACCCCGACACTGCTTCAGTGCCTTTCACCCAGGTACAAAGCCTGCCTTCATTATTTACTGTTCGCAAGAGGAAAACTATCCTCTGTAAAATAGCCGGTGGGGAAAGGGAATTTTTATGGCTGATTGCAGAATTTTTTTTTTTTTTGCTCTTTATCATCCCTACGTATTGTCACCTCTTCACACCACTCCAGAGTCTGTCTGTTTGTCTCTCTGTTTACTTTAGGTACATTAATTGTTCACTGAATAAAGGTGCATTCACCAAGGGGCGAGTCACAAACCAGCTTCCTTGGCTGGGGTTTATAGTGAATTGGCCCCTATCCAAAACATCCGTCCTGGCCCATTTACAGCATTGTGTGGCTGGCAATCAGATGTTCAGCAGGGCCCTTAATGCTGTTGGCCATGGCTCTCAGCAGCTCTCATCTCAATAATACAGCAGAGCAGTGAGTCAAGAGGCCACCGACACGGTCTGTGCCTATCGTGAGGGTTTTTGGAGGACGTGGGCACACAGTCAAACCTCAGTGAATTGGTATACTTTGATGAGTTACGGTTGTGCAGCTGGGGCAGTGTGTACTTAGCTCACTGTCTGCAAAACAGAGGAATTTAGCATACGGAAAGAATAGCAAAGCAGTATTTTCCATCTCTCAATTAGGAATGTGCCTCAGGACAGGAGCAGATTTACCAGGGATTCGGATATCAGTGGTGCATTTCTGTGCCTCTCAGCATCAGCCACTGTGTAATGCATTTTTGCATCCTATGGCATTGCCCCCTTCAGACGTATGGGACCTACACCCATCCTTTTGAGGAACAATGGCACAGCTGATGGCATGCTATTAGGCCTCCATAATTCAGCTGCAGTTGTCTATGTATCCTTTCCTAGAGAGTCCTATAATCACTGCAGATTCATTCCCCAAAGCAGTAATATGTCATTAGGGCTGCTGTCTCTCAAAAGGATTCCTCATTCCCTCTTGAAAACTTCTAAAGGATGCTTAAGAAGGGGAACAGGATGGTTAGAGGAAAGTCTCTGAGAAGGAAAAAGGACAGTTTGCACTTACCAAAGAGCAAAATTGGGGGGGGGAATGGAGAATATCTCAGAGAAGGCAATCGCAAAGCTTCTTTCAAGCTCAGCAAATCACTTACTGGAGAAAAGGGCTGCAGTTATTACAATGGCAGTTGCACAGACAGTGAGTTTGGGGCATCCTCACTAAATCTACTTAAGAGTACACTAAGGTAGTGGTAGTTCCAATTGTTTTGTACAACAGCAGTACCCTCAGAGTTGTCTGCTGCTTCTGACTTAATCAATAAAGGCCATTAGAAGCTCACTTTTCTGCTAATACTTCTGTAAGTACATCTTGTTGGGAGGGGGGGTTTTTTATGACATTAAAAGACACAGTGCATTGATTTCTCTTGAGAGATACAGCTTAGGGTTTTTGTCATCCTATCACATAACACAATTTCCTTGCTACATTTCTAACTGCTGGAACTCAATATTCACAGACAATGAAACACCTTACTAAATTAAAAAAAATATTTAAAGAGAAGTGAAAACAAATATTTTAAAAATATTTATACAGATATAGATACAGTTGGTATGAGGAGGTGTAGTCACCACATATCTATCTGTATGCACATATATATATTTATATATGTATATTGATAATGAAAATGCCACCATTTTTCGATTATTGTTCTTTAAAGAAAGTGGGTTTTAAATGTTCTCCTGAAAAGCATCCAGCAGAGATTTCCAAAGTGAAGTTCTCTGACTGACTATATATTGTGCGCAGCAGAGCATGTTACTTTTAAAACCTTTGTCCTTTCAAACCTTCGTCCTTTGTCCAGCAAACTGGACAGCACTTCTGAGAGGATGAGTGCAAACCTCAGGACTTGAACTTTTCCAGAGGCTCTGGGATCTGGAGTTGAGCTGGCAGGTTCCTAATTTCTGCTGTCCTATTTTGGGATTGACAAACTTGTCCACAAACCAATGCAATATCCCTAGGCCATGCCAAACTGAGTTTAATTCAAAATCACAGAATGACAGAGTGGTTGAGGTTGGAAGGGACCTTTGCAGATCATCTGGTGCAAGCCCCCTGTTCAAGCTGGACCACCTAGAGCCAGCTGCCCAGGAATCTGACTAGATGACTTTTGAATATCTCCAAGGATGGAGATTCCACAAACTCTTTGGACAACAGCAGTTGCCAGCACTTGGTCAACCTCCCAGTAAAAAAAAACCACTAGCAACTCCCACAGCATATTGTCAGTCTTCTGAGCCCTGCAGCTCCTCATGCATTTAAAAACAGCAACATAGTTGAATTTGAATGCCAGAGAAGACCATAAAAAAAGGCATTATGTTAAAGATGCTCAGGTCACTTAAAGAAGGATTCATCTCAGGCAACTTTAGTCAGGCAGAACAAAGCCATTAGTTCCAAGCTGGTCCTCTAGGCAGTCCTGGTATTCAGCAAAAAGAGACCAGTATCTCTAGAGGGTGAGGAACCCCAGCAAAACAAGTGCCTCAGGGAACAACTTGCACTTCAGAAGTGCTAGAGTATTTCTATTCTCATCTTTACAGACAGTGCCTTGCTGCTGACAGTGCCTTGCTGCTGACACAAGACTGCTAAAATAAAAAGCACTAGATGCTCTCTTCGCACAGAGGGGCTCATTCTCTGACTGCTATTGGAAGTGGAGCTGACATTGGTCACAGAAAGGGAAAGTACTAACTGAGGCTTGGGGGACTAGAGGGTTGAGCAACTTCTGCTTGCTTCTTTAAAAAAGAAATTGGGATCTCTGAATGATGGGCCAATGAACCTTATACAGTTGGCTAATATGGAAACTAATGTATAGCAGTGTTAGATTACAAAGAAGCCATATGTACAGGAGGGAGCAGATGTAAACATACTTGTCCTCTCTGCTCTTCTGGTCCACGCTACTTTGAACGTCATACAACAGTGGATAAATAGACAGTTGATTATATTTAAAATAAAGGTCTTCAACATAAGAGATTTGTACTTCAAATAAAGGTATTTAACACAAGAGATTAAGGGAAAGATGTATGATCGGACTATATTTAATATACCCTTCACTGATTTGAAAAAGCAGTGAAGAGCAAAGACACAAGATTGGCAGATATAAACAGTGACAGGGCTAAGGAGTCTAAGAGTCTAAGGAGGAAGTCCAGAGCCACCTCCCAAAGCAGAGGAACAACCGAGCCATTGTCTAGGAAAACACAGATGAGAAAAATCAGAGATGAGAACACAGAGGTTGGAGGGTCCAGCACACTGATAGATTCTGGAGGGTTTTAGGGGAGAACTGGTTGGTCAGTCCCTGTGAACAGCAGTTCAGGGAAATCATACACTCAGTGCAGAACTGTGTTTATGAAAATTGCTAGAATATTAAAACTGGATTTTAAGAATAATATCACAAATGGCTTGATGTCACATGGCCATGGTGGCAGGACCTTGGTAGGAATGCAGTTAGAAATTAGATTTTGGTGCCACTGTAGGTTTTAAATAAAATAGAGAAGAATAATAGAGAAGAATAAAATAGATCTAAACAAACAACTCATTTTATTATTAAAGAAATAGGTATTTAGGAGGGGAAGAAGTCTCACACAGACAGAAAATGTTAGGAAGAATGTAAAGGAGAGACAGGAACAGTCAGTTTAAAGAAAAGGTGAATAAAACGGTGTTTCATGGAAGTATATTACATCCTGAGTACTACAGAGACAGTAAATTGGCAGCCTTATTTACTCCCACTCATAAAATCAAAACAAGAACCATCCAGTGCAACTGAAGGGCAGTAAGTTTCAAAGTGATAAAAGGCATACTTCTAAAGACAATTTAACCTGTAAAATTCACTGCAACACAGTACTGTTATGCTAAATCAGGTTTGAAAAAGGAACAGGTATTTATAAGAATAGCAAATATAACCAGGCTTAGGTTAGAGAAGAGCTAATAGAAATATTTCAGACTTAAAGCAAAAAAGCTTCATTTTCTGCCAGAGGTTAGGATGAGCCTTCCTCCAGGGGAAGATTGTTCCATAATTGGTCATGAAAGGTTTCTTACATTTTCTTGTGATGTACCAAAACCTGTAGTATTAGTCACTGTTGGAGAAAGAATACTGGATTATGTGGACCATTGATCTGACCCAGCATGGCAATTTTTATGGTCTTGTGAGCAAAATCCAAAGGATTTGCAAGGAAACCTTACAGAGTAACAGCTTCAGTTTGAATTTTTCTTACCACTATAGAGGCCGCAAAAAGAGCAACTAAATTCCTGGCAATTACATATTTCTGCACGCAGGCATGGTAGCAGTGCAGGTATTTAATACTTTTATGCCATTTGCTAAGGATTATACAGCAGTAATCTTTCCCATTAATACTTTGTCTCATTCTGTGTTAAAGATCCCATAATCTTCTCCCTCCCTCCCCTCTTTCAAAATATATCAAAACAAAAAATAAGTACTGAATGCATGTACTAAAACTTGATAATGGAGATTAATTATTGAAGCACAGACCTACTGTTTATTATCTCAAAACTTTTCAAATCAGTCTATCCTCACAGAATTATACCAATTGTGGTTTTCTTTTTCTTTCTTTCTTTCTTTCTTTCTTTCTTTCTTTCTTTCTTTCTTTCTTTCTTTCTTTCTTTCTTTCTTTCTTTCTTTCTTTCTTTCTTTCTTTCTTTCTTTCTTTCTTTCTTTCTTTCTTTCTTTCTT